>NC_069077.1:87233450-87534095 GCF_025698485.1 Gossypium arboreum
TAAAATCGAGCTTGGAAGCTTGAAAAACCCTAGCTATGTCTTTATCATGTGAAATTTGGCCAAGGGATTGAAGATGGATAAAAACTGGCTTTTAATTTTGTTTTTAATTCATTTTAACAACTACATAAACAAAATACCCTTAATTAAAAACTATGGTGTTTTATCTTCCTTTAGGTATTTTTTTCCATACTAGTATAATGGTCTAATTACTATCCAAGGACCTCCACTTTAAAAACCCATTACTCACAAGTACTTAGTACCTTTGTGAACTAGAACACACATTTTACAACTTTTGCAATTTAGGCCTAAGTATCAAATTGGACCCTCTATCGATAAAATTTCTAAACGAAATTTTCACAAAATCATGAAATCATGCCATAGAACTTAAAATGATAATAAAATAATTATTTCTATCTCAGATTTGTGGTCCCAAAACCACTATTCCAATTAGGCCCTAATTCGGGATATTACATGTTCAACATGAATCATGCTCAAAAATCTAAGAACTTCCAAAATTTCAACTTAAATTCAACAAAATTTGTTCTAAGGCTTCAAAAACATCGAAATTAAAATAAAAGGACTTAATTGACTTACCAAATCAAAGCTTAAATCCTTAAACCCTAGTTTTTCCTTTTTCTTTTCTTTTTCTCCTTTCCCTGCTCTGTTTCGAAATGGCTATTCTGTTTCTTTCCTTCCATTTGTTTTCTTTTTACTTTTTTTGTAACACCCTGAGCCCGAGACCATCACCGGTGTCGGACGCGAGGGGTTGACGAGCTAAATCCTCTTAAAGTACCGACCAATTTGGCATTTCCAGACAGGCTGGAAAACTGCGTCACTGTCGCCTTAAAAATCATATATCGAGTTTCAAAACTCGGAAACTGATTCCGTAAATTTTCCCTGAATTTAGACTCATATATCCTTCCATGTATTTATTTCTAGAATTTTTGGTTGGGCCAATCGGTACAGTTTATTAGTTAAAGTCACCCATGTTACAGGGATCGACTACTCTGACCTTCGCGCGTTACAACTTGAATATCTCTCTGTACAGGGCTTTAATATTGGTGCCGTTTGTTTCTAATGAAAATAGACTCAAAATGGAATCTTCACATATAAGACATGACTTCTAATTCTTTCTGGATAATTTATAGCAAATTTTTAAAGTGGCGACAGGGGACCCAGAAACCGTTCTGGCCCTGTCTCACAATAACTTTAATATCTCTTAACAAGTAACTCCTATGACCATTTCGTTTCTTCCATATGAAAGTAGACTCATCAAGGTTCATTTACATAACTTATTCACTATTTAATATCATTCCTACAAATTTTGGTGATTTTTCAAAACCACACCACTGCTGCTGCCAGCATCTGTTTTCAAGGTAACCTTTACCTATTTCATGATTTCCACGATTCAATAGGCCCTTTTGCATACATAGCACAAGTGTGATCATGATTAACCATTCCAATGGCTAATCTTTTCAAAACCATTCCATACCCCATAATGATCATCATACAAACGATTATAGAATCATACTAACAACGTATCTAAGCCATTTTCGCATGGCTATCCAAGCTTACATAAAACCGAAAGGTACATGACCTTCTACAATAGGGTAGTCCTATAAATGCCATTTCAAAGTTCAACCAAAATTATACCCAAAATGGAGGCTTTGATAGTGTAGATGACTTCGACTTTAATGATCCCGAATCCGATCGCTAACGAGCAAAATCTATAAACAGAGAGCCAAAGCAGCGGGTAAGCATTTTTATGCTTAGTAAGTCTCAAGCAATAAAATCAGCTTTAACTAAGGCATTACATTCACATAGCCAAATGAATCATTTCATTAATACACATTCACATAATCATACTTACTTCACACTTCATCATTGTATACTTTCACAAGATATCAACCAATTCAATAGCTGAAAATTCGTTAGTCGATTGAACGAATGTTACTCAAACATATCGACTTTTCCAATGCACATATAAACATACCTTTTCCTTTGGGCTTTTCGAGCGTACTAATTAAATTTATTACAGCAACCAACGCTCACCTTCAGCCCAAGCTTCTTCGGAATACAACCGGATATAACCACATGCACGAATGCCTTCGGGTCTTAGCCGGATAGAACGACTTGCACAAATGCCTTGGTATTAGCCGGATTTAACAACTTGCACGAATGCCTTGGTCTTAGCCGGATGTGGTCACTAGCACAATGGCCTTGGTCTTAACCGGATATAATTACTAGCATAAATGTCTTCGGGACTTAGCCGGATATCATTCAATTGCTCATGCACACACATACATCAATAATCATTACACATCCATGTTTCATTTTCGTTACTAAGGCTCAAACACAAACATATCACTTGCATAATCGCCTTCGGGACTTAGCCCGGGTATCATTCAAATACTCATACACACATAAATCAATAATCATTACACATCCATATTTCATTTCACATAATTCGAGTAGGGTCATTTCTTGAGGACTTACCTCGGATGTTGTCGAACGGCTTCGACGGCTAATCGATCACTTTTCCTTCCCCTTATCCAATTGTGGCCCTCTAAGCTCTTGAGCTAATTCAAACAAATTCAATTCATTAAAGTCTCGCTTGCTAGCCTTGGCCGAATACACATATCATTGACTCAACATCACATAACTAAGCACTTTAGTCAATTTTCTTTAATTACGCACACATTCGGCCTTAGCTCACAACAAGGTAGCCGATTACCTAAGTCAAGAATAGGCATCATTAAGCTTGCCTCTAACCGAATGCATGCACAATAATTCCCCCCCATGTGGCCGATTATACTTAGTCATACTTGCACAAAATCAACAATAAATTGCAAGATTTTCACATCATATGTGTACTAGGCCGATTGTACATGCAAATTTCACAACATTCTTCAAAAAATTTCTTCTTTAAACAACATATTTATCACTTTCTTCATAATCAAAATATCATGTGCAATCATATATACACATATAGGTGCATGGCCGAATCTCAAGGTGTTCATAACCATCTAAAACACAAATTTTTTTACCATTCAAGTAACAAGCATAAATCATGCTCATGAATGCACCATGGCCGAATACATCACAACCATACCCTTTCAACTTCGGTCATGGTTAAACAAAGATTTCAATGCCCTACTCAAGAATACTAAAAAGAAATTTCAAGAGTAGTCAATCCATCATTACATGCATCATCAACAAGCTTCACATTTAGCATGCAATGGCTTTAACACAATATCAACCTTGGCCAAATACCATTTTCATGGCATAACAAGGATTTGAACCATGGCTAACATGCACATCAAGTTAGCAACCAAAACAAGCATGAACTTCATGACACAACCTCAAACATACCTTAATCTTGATACAAGTATAGCCAAATCTCCTTCTTGTTCTCTTCCAAACCAAGCATGAAGCAAAACTCCTATCTCCTCCCTTAGTATTTTCGGCCAAAAGGAAAGAACAAGGATGAACAATTTTTTCTTGTTCTTCTTTCACTTGCACTGCAATGGGGGAGAAATGCCACACTCACACACATTTTTTATTTCTCATCCAACATCATTAATTTTTTATCATTTAATACATCATGCATTAACAAAACATGTTTCAACATGTTTTCTTTGCCCATAAACCATGTCATGGCCGCCACTATGCCATCTTTGGGAATTTGACATGCAAATCCCTTAATTTTGCATGCATTTTCAACTAGTCATCACACATTTCCCCATCATACTTTCAAAGTTTACTACTAGGTCCTTTCTAGTGAAATTCACCTTTATAACACTAAATCGAACCATCAAAATGTCACACATGAATACACACATATTATAGGCATCAAAATAAATTTTAAACTATTTTTACGCCTCGGTTTTGTGGTCCCGAAATCACATTCCGACTAGGGTCAATTTTGGGCTGTCACATTTTTTATACTTTATTATAATAATAGTTAATATAAATATCTTTTAACTTAAGTTTTAAGTAATTAAATATTTATTTTACAATTATACAAATATAATTATTACACATGTATATTTTATTACCATACAATTGTCTTTATTTTAATTTATTCCATAATATAATAATATAATTAATATAAATGAAAATTTAAATAAATAATAATATATTTTATAATTAATTAACATAAAAATCTAACACCCTGTTTGGTTCAATGTAATGGCATAGCGATTACAATTCAATTCCATGGGCCCACCATAAGCCCTTGTTTGGTTCAATGAAATTTCTATTACGGTGATTGCTGTTTAGTTTGCTATTCCCACTAACCGCTGAAAAGAGGCTGAATAGCATTCTTTGCCTCACCCTCTGAATGGCTATTCAGAGCATGGTAGGAATGCTGAAAGATTTTTCTTTTTCATTTTTGCCCTCATTGTTTCATCATCATGTCCTTTCTGCAGTTTCAACTCCAAACTCTATGTTCACTACCTTCTCCATTAACAAAGCCCTAAACACCATTGCCCCTCAACAAAGCCCTAAACACCATTGCCCCTCACTGCCTGTAGTTCTTTTCCTAAAACTTTAATTTCTCTTTAATTATCTTCGGCTCTGTCAAATTTTTCTTAATTTTTAAATTATACATAAAAAAAAGGTTGAGAATGTGGTTGGAGATCATCCACGGAATCATTATTTACCAGTTGTTCCGGCGCTTCTTTTATGGTGGCAACGATGTTTTAGACGTGGAAACCTCTGATTTTAATGTTATTTTTTTCGTAGCTAAGCGGTTCTTTTCTTTTCTTTTTACAATTTCAGCATTTTTTATGATTTTATGATAAAATTGTCCGAAATAAGTGTGAAACTTTCTTGATTTTGGTACAGCCTATTGCTAAAATGAGTTTGATTGTGTAAAGATTACTGGATTGTTAAGGTTTGCTTGATTTCCTAGAAAATTGAAATCACTCAAAAACTTCTTCTTTTTTTCCAGTTTGGGAGATCAAAAATGAAAAACAGAATATTTCGACCGTTCAATCTTTCCATTAAGTTTCCTTTGATTTTCGTTGACCATAATTAAGTCCCCATATCCTCTACAACTGTTTCTTTTTGTGCATCATCTTTGTAGACTGAAAAGCTTTGTGGTGGAAAAGTGTATGCAGGGCTTAACACTCCTGATGCTGACACTGGTTCTCGAAAGAGTATCAATATTGTTCTTGTTACCAAAGGGTAACTTTTTTCTGCTTTGCGAGCTTCATTTCATTTTCTCAGCTTATGTTCTTATATATGTTTACACACATGCATACTAGTTTTATTTGGCTTGTTTAAGTTGCATACGAAGATGAAACATTGAAATAAGATTGAAAACATGTTAAATATATCTATTGAGAGGGAGGACTTTATCTCTCATTGTCATCTGTGTTTTTATTGGTTGCAACTTGCAAGGATTTGATTGTGTAAGGAATTCTCTTTAATGCTCATTTTATTCTTGATGCATTTGTGCAGAGAAGCAGCGGTTATTTTTGTCAAGAATGTGTCAGGATTTGTTTCTATAAATGATGATGGTAGCTGGACTTCTAAAGGTGGCCGCAGCCATCGGAAAGAGCATATTCCTGATCCTGTAAGTCACCATGCTCGCATGCCTACTTCTTCAGCAACTCAATCTATATTGCTTTTGAATGTTTATCATAAGAAGGGTGTCTGTTTCCATAAAAGCTTTGCTAGATCGGTTGTATTCTTAGTGTTGGTCGTGCCATATGAAGTGCGTAAATTTATCCATTTATTATTTTTCTCCATGTTCTCAAGCATCTTTCTATTGAAAAGAACATCCACAAAAGATAGGAATTACTTGATGGTCTATGGTTGTTGTGGGGGAAGAGAAAATGTCTAGTTTACAAAATTGGCTTTTAGCAATTATGAATATGCACTTGCTTTTGGTTGAAGCTCAAACAATATTGTTAAGTGGTGTTATCTCACATTTCTTAAGTATTAGGTTTTATTTCCTTTAAAAAGTTCTTATAAGAGTATGTACTGAATAGTTTTTCAATTGCAGTGAGATTTATAGAAATTTTCCACCTGAGGTAATCACTTATGATCAATGGGTCCAATTAGAACCAGAACCAAAAGGTATGATATTCGGGTGGGTTAAGAGCGCTTTTCGTGGTGGGAAGAAGGAAATACAGGACTCTTTCCATCAGCAACTTAACTTCATTCTCAGCACGGCCCCTATCTGGGACAGGTTTGTTATCTGATGTGCCAATAATTTTTTTTTGACTTTATTTAACATTATGTTATAAATTTCTTATGCATGTTATTCCCTTTTTGTCAATAATGTTGATAATATGCCGTACTATATGGTACTGAAAATTTTTTATTTGATTTTACTTAGTTTTCTCTGCTTTTCCATCGAATGAATTGCAACGTGTTAAGTGATTCATTGGGAAATTAAATGACACTACAGTACTAAGAAAATTGAACTTGATAAAATTTGAGTTAAGCATTAGGGATTAAGTATTAATTAAGTTGTCCTCTCTTACGCTACCCATTTCTCCTATTCTGCATTTGTATAGAAAGATAAAGTGTTTGTTATCTGAGGATACTTCGTTATTCTTTTGGTTATGTTCTCGTCGGAGGCAATTCTAGTTTAAGTTATCATTATTTTCCATGATTTCTGTAGGTTGGTGCTTAAAGAAAGCAAGCATGTTCTTGGAGAATTCCTAGAATTTAAAGGGAAGCAAGAGGATACCCTGGCTTTGAGGAATATTATTGTGTTTTCACCAAAAAAAAAAGGAAGAAAGATTGTTGTAGTCTTAAGTCATATTAATTGAAGTAAATTTTGATTGCTACTTTTGCTCTTTTTTTTCTTTTTCATTATGCTTTTTCTGTTCTAATTTTAGCATTTATTCAAAATAGCTAAAGCATTAAAGAAGGAAGCCAAAGAAAATGCATCATTAGCATTTTTTTCAGGAGTTTTGATTCTTTATTTCATATATGAAAAGAACTAATGTTACTAAAATTTAGTAATTTTTATGTAAAATTTGAAGGTTTTATTTCACCAAAAGATTGCTATAAATAATTAATTTATTAAAGAGTATACCTTATAATTAATTGTTGTTATTGTGTTATTATAAAAGATAAAATAAAAAAATAAAATATGTTTTCTACTAAAATTGACTATTAAAATAAAATGTTATTAGAGGATTATTATATCGTATGTTAAACTCATTTTTATATTGGCGATTGTGACCTAATAGAATAGGTGAGAGGCTAGATTAAAGCAAATATATTAGGCATTGAAATTTTCTTAATAATAACTTTATATTAAAATATTCTTAATAATAATTATATTAAGAATGTTATTAAATTATATATTATTTTATTAAATTGTATTTAATAATAATTATGTTAAAATATGATTAAATTATTTATTTTATTTTATTAAAATATATTTAACAATAATCTTATTAAAATTTAATAACAATAATTATCTACTTATAAAAATTCATTAAGGGTACTTTAGTCATTTAAGCATTTTTCCCTATACTATTACAACATCTATTTCATTCAACCAAGAATTCAATTACAGCTCTATTCCATTCCATTCTACCAAACAAATGAATTACTGATTACAGCTCTATTCCATTACAGCTATATTTAATTACAGCCCTACTCCAATACAGTGAACCAAACATACCCTAAGATTTTTATACACATTTGCTGCCTCATTTAATGGAATAGGCTTAATTGCCTATTTGGTTCCTATTTCTTCCTTTTAATCTACAATTAAACTTTTAACCTTTATTCACTTTAGTCTCTTCTTACTAATTACTCTAAATTAGGCTAAATTCACCTAATTAAAACATAATTAGACACACCACTATACTCATAAATATTTTTAATAATTATTTATGAGTTCGGTTTACTAAGGCGGAGGCCCGATAATGTAAATTTTCAATGCCCGTGAATTTTGGGTCATTACATTAATACTCAATTTGTCTTTTGAAACTAATAGCAATTGACTTTTACGACTTTTATGATTTAGTCTTTTTTGTTTAATTAACTATCTAAACGTCAAAAAATTTGGACCAAATTTCGATGCACTTATATAATCACTCCATAAGTATTTAATAAAAATATTGATTGGCTCGATTTATAGAAACGAGATCCTAAAATCTCATTTTTCAAAACCACTTGACTTTAGGAACGAACCACTTGAACTTAACTATTCGTTCAAATAACAAAAATTATCAAATTAAAATTTATTATCACACCATATTTGACTTGTAAATATTAAATAATAATATTTACAGACTCACTCATAGAATTTGTGGCCCCGAAACCACTATTTCTGGCATCACTGAAAAATGGGCTGTTACAATTTTTTTTGTCTAATTCAAATGATGAAGTTGAGGATTTAGGGGTTAAAACTGCTTTATCCATGCTCAAATTCTACAAAATTAAATCAGTTTTCCTTTCTTTTAGCAAAGAAAAAAATGAATTGTTCTTGTTGAATTTAACTAAGTAGTAAATGAGAACAGGGGAAATATCGCTTGTAATACCAAAGAGTTGTCAGTTTGTTCCCTCATGTAGTGAGTAATCAATAGAAGCATACAAGAAATATGGGGTTGTAAAGGGCACAGTTTTGACAGCTTGGCATCTTTGCAATCCGCTTGGTAATTCAACTTTTTTTCCTTGAAAAAAAAAGCGAAAGATTTATAGTATTGATAATTGGGTCTAATTGAATATTAGTGGTGATTTTAGGTGGGTCAGGATTTGATCCTCTAATGTGGTTTAATGAACAAAACCAAAAGAAGAATGAGAGTTTTGGTTTTGTATTTGGTTTTGTATTTCTTAGGTTATCCACATGAAGATCTATTCTTAATTACTGAATTCTTGTTGGAATTTATATGAGAACAACAATAGTAAACAATTGATGTCATAGGTAGTGAGTGTAACACCCTGAATTTGGGCCTAGAAGTTTTGGGCCTTAAGCATGGAAGCGTTTGAAGGCAGCTTATAATATTTTGTTGTGCATGTAAATTTCGTTAATGAAGGCTTCTTTTAGTGGTTAAGTGTGCTGAGAAGTGTTGGAGAAGTCCCGGTTCAAACATGGACTCTAGCAAAAATTTTGGTTTAAGGTGAATCAAACCACAGGTGTAGTAGGTAGGCCTTAAGAATATTGTTGGAGAAATTGTGCCACAAAAAGCCTTGTGGTTTAGTGGCAAGTAGCGTGTGGAGCATTTAAGGGGAGGCATGGGTTCGAATCCCATGGCAAACAAAGAGCATTTATTTTGCTAATGGGGTGGCAAGGGTTGGTATTGAATTTAAACTCGATGATGGAGGATCCCACATCGGAAGCTAACATAAGAGTGGATCGGTCGGCTTTAAATATAGAGAACAATGAGGAGAGTAAAGGTACCTTTCTTGGCTGATCCCTTTCGCTTTATGGCGTGCTCGTTTAGGTTGGGCGTCGGCTAAGAGTGCTCGGAGCGTGGATTAACTCCAGTCTCCAATCAGGTGTGTATTTCTCACTACTCTAGCTGTAGGATGGCTACTTCGGGCCGCGATGGGCCGAAAGGGGCTATGTGGGCCCAATGGGCCTACGGGCCCAATTGGATAAGTTGTTTGATTGTGTAGTAAATATTGGACTAGGCTAGGTGAATCTCATATCTGTGGCTAAATTTGGGCTAAAAGGGCCACACGAGCGTGTGGGCCCATTTGGGCTGAAAAAGGGCTTTAGGCCCATTCGTATTGTTATCCTTGTTTAGAATACTTTAGTTTACCAAATTACCAAAATACCCCTGGTTTGTAAAATTACCAAAATACCCTTAGTTTATAAAATTACTAAAATACTCTTGGTTTATAAAATTACCAAAATACCCTAGTTTGTAAAATTACCAAAATAATTTCTGGTTTGTAAAATTAACAAAATACCCCTAGTTTATAAAATTACCAAAATACCCCTCATTTGTGAAATTACTGGAATACCCTCGACCTGTAAAATTATTGAAATACCCTCGACTTGTAAAATTACCAAAATACCGTCGATTTACAGAATTACTGTTTTACCCTTAATTTACAAAATTACCGTTTTACCCTCGATTTACAAAATTACCGTTTTACCCTCGATTTATAGAATTATTGTTTTACCCTCGATTTACAGAATTACTATTTTACCCTCGATTGACAAAATTACCGTTTTACCCTCGATTGATAGAATTACTGTTTTACCTCGATTTCTGTAATTATTATTTTACCTCGATTTACGTGAATTACAATTTTACCTCGATTTACAAAATTACCGTTTTACCTCGATTTACAAAATTCTTGTTTTACCCTCAATTTATAGAATTATCGTTTTACCTTGATTGATGTAATTACTATTTTACCCTCGATTTACAAAATTACTATTTTACCCTCGATTCTGTAATTACCGTTTTACCTCGATTTATAAAATTACCATTTTACCCCTAGGGTGTTAAATGATTGTTTTGCCCTTGTGGGCAAGTGAGTGACTTAATTTGTGTGGTTGTTGATTTGATTGTGAATATTTGTTAGAGATATGAATGACTTTCTGTGGATCTGTTTGATTCAAGTATGGGCATGATATTCGATTCGTATGTTGTATGCCATGACATGTATATCATTGTATGGGACACGGGTTTATATTGATGGAGGAAGTGTTCGCGACCTCATTGCAATCGGTGGCCTCGCCACATATATATTCGTGACTTCGTCACAATATCCGCGACCTCATTTGCAATCATGGTGGAGTAACCGCCACATATATATATATATATATATATATATATATCTGCTCGTGGCCTAGCCACAATATTCATATCTGGTGACTTCGTCACAATATCCGCGACCTCGCTGCAATTTCTATGGTGTGTAGCGGTTGGGTGGGTCGAGTATCTCCCCACATGGTGTAAGGTTGGTGCGGGGTGTATACAATTTGGATTGGGTTGGGATTGCATTCACATTCTGCTTTTGATTACATTACACGATCTCGATTCGATTACATCACCGATTACGATTCGATTCTCATTTTGATTCTAGTTCGATAATGTTTCTTATTCAGAATGGGCTAAAGCCCATATGGTCTTGTCTGTTAAAATGGGCTAAGGCCCAATTGATCTGGCGTAAGTAAAAGGTGAGGCCAAACTTTTAATTCTTTTATATAGTGACTATTCCTTTTATATAGTAGGGATTTCACACTGAGTTTTCGTAAACTCACCCGTTTATTAACCTTCGGTAATTTCCAACCTTAGACGGATCGGAATGCGAGGGGCTCGAAGGAAGTCACACACATCGTTTATGTTACGCTTTGATTATTACTTTTAAATGTTTTTATGTGGGTTGTAGTAAAGCCGTTCTAATTTTCTAGATTTCAAATTTAGAATTTTATTTATTGTTCTTATAATTGCTAGTATTAGAACATGGTTTTCCAAAGCAACTCTTGTTGTTCAAAACATCACGTATCGCAATTATTTTTAAAATTAAGCTTCCAGAATCGCCAAGATTTTTACAAGGTTGTTAAGAATGTTATTCAATTGAGGTTTTCTAATAAGTTTTAAAAGGGTATAAGTTTTAATTATTAAGAAGGGTTTTAATGAAAACATGGTTTTAAAAACACTTCAATGTGACACGCTTGATTCGAGCCAAACTTTGGGCCGGGTTTGGGGTGTTACATTTAGTGGTATCGAGCACAGGTTGCAACAACTCTACTGTGGATTGGGTTTTCAAAGGTTGAATTTCGAATTATTTCCAACCACATGGTGCATTTGAAGTATTTCTTAAAAGTGTGGCACACCGAGTCTCTCGGTCTTAGAATCCGTAAGTCTTGAATACTTTTGTCTGCATTTAGAAATTGAAATCTGTGGATTCCTTAGATATTGGTCTAAATTTAAATTGATTTTTATTTTATGTGGATGTGATGTTTGGATATAGAAATTGTATATATGTGTGATAAATATGTGTTTGCTTCGGTGAATAAGTGTTGTATGTATGAGATGTTTCAAGCTCTAGTTGAAGTGTGATAGTGATAGTAGGATCAGAGTGTGCAGCGGTAGCGTAGTGGGGTAGATGTTACACGACCACCCTGTTAGATGGAAATTTCGGGGACGAAATTTCTTTAAGGTAGTGAGTTGTAACACCCTAAATTTGGGCCTAGAAGTTTTGGGCCTTAAGCATGGAAGCGTTTGAAAGCAGCTTATAATATTTTGTTGTGTATGTAAATTTCGTTAATGAAGGCTTCTTTTAGTGGTTAAGTGTATTGAGAAGTGTTGGAGAAGTCTTGGGTTCAAAACGGACTCTAGCAAAAATTTTGGTTTAAGGTGAATCAAACCCCGGTGTAGTAGGTAGGCCTTAAGAATATTGTTGAGAAATTGTGCCACAAAAAGCCTTGTGGTTTAGTGGCAAGTAGCGTGTGGAGCATTTAAGGGAGGCATGGGTTGAATCACATGGCAAACAAAGAGCATTTATTTTGCTAATGGGGCGGCAAGAGTTGGTATTGAATTTAAACTCGATGATGGAGGATCCCACATCGGAAGCTAACATAAGAGTGGATGCGGTCGGCTTTAAATATAGAGAACAATGAGGAGAGTAAAGGTACCTTTCTTGGTCGATCCCTTTCGCTTTATGGCGTGCTCGTTTAGGTTGGCGTCGGCTAAGAGTGCTCGAGCGTGGATTAACTCCAGTCTCCAATCGTGTGTATTTCTCACTACTCTAGTCAGTAGGATGGCTACTTGGCCGCGATGGGCGAAAAGGGCTATATGGGCCCAATGGGCCTCACGGCCCAATTGGATAAGTTGTTTGATTGTGTAGTAAATATTGGACTAGGCTAGGTGAATCTCATATCTGTGGCTAAATTTGGGCTAAAAGGGCCACACGAGCGCAGGGCCCATTTAATGAAAAAGGGCTTTAGGCCCATTCGTATTGTTATCCTTGTTTAGAATACTTTAGTTTACCAAATTACCAAAATACCCTCGGTTTGTAAAATTACCAAAATACCCTTAGTTTATAAAATTACTAAAATACTCTTGGTTTATAAAATTACCAAAATACCCTAGTTTGTAAAATTACCAAAATACCCTCGGTTTGTAAAATTAACAAAATACCCTAGTTTATAAAATTACCAAAATACCCTCATTTGTGAAATTACTTGGAATACCCTCGACCTGTAAAATTATTGAAATACCCTCGACTTGTAAAATTACCAAAATACCGTCGATTTACAGAATTACTGTTTTACCCTTAATTTACAAAATTACCGTTTTACCCTCGATTTACAAAATTACCGTTTTACCCTCGATTTATAGAATTATTGTTTTACCCTCGATTTACAGAATTACTATTTTACCCTCGATTGACAAAATTACCGTTTTACCCTCGATTGATAGAATTACTGTTTTACCCTCGATTTACAGAATTATTATTTTACCCTCGATTTACAGAATTACAATTTTACCCTCGATTTACAAAATTACCGTTTTACCCTCGATTTATAAAATTACTGTTTTACCCTCAATTTATAGAATTATCGTTTTACCTTCGATTGACAGAATTACTATTTTACCCTCGATTTACAAAATTACTATTTTACCCTCGATTTACAGAATTACCGTTTTACCCTCGATTTATAAAATTACCATTTTACCCCTAGGGTGTTAAATGATTGTTTTGCCCTTGTGGGCAAGTGACTGACTTGGACTGTGTGGTTGACGGATTTGATTGTGAATATTTGTTAGAGATATGAATGACTTTACTGTGACTGTTTGATTCAAGTATGGGCATGATATTCTGATTCTGTATGTTGTATGCCATGACATGTATATCTGTTGTATGGGACACGGGTTTATATTGATGGAGGAAGTGTTCTGGCAGCCTCGCTGCAATCTGGTGGCCTCGCCACATATATATGTTCTGGTGACTTCGTCACAATATCTGGCAAATTTCACAGTAATCTGGTAACCACACACATATATATATATATATATATATATATATATATATATCTGCTACGTGGCCTAGCCACAATATTCAGATCTGGTGACTTCGTCACAATATCTGGCAGCCTCGCTGCAATTTCTATGGTGTGTAGCGGTTGGGTGGGTCGAGTATCTCCCCACATGGTGTAAGGTTGGTACGGGGTGTATACAAATGGATTGGGTTGGGATTGCATTCACATTCGATTTTGATTACATTCGACATCGATTTCGATTCGATTCTCACACCGATTCGATTCTCGATTCTCATTTTGATTCTAGTTCGATAATGTTTCTTATTCAGAATGGGCTAAAGCCCATATGGTACTGTCTGTTAAAATGGGCTAAGGCCCAATTGATACTGAAACTGTAAGTAAGGCTGAGGCCAAACTTTTAATTCTTTTATATGACTGACTATTCCTTTTATATAGTAGGGGATTTCACACTGAGTTTTCGTAAACTCACCCCGTTTATTAACCTTTCAGGTAATTTCCAACCTTAGACGGATCGGAGCTGCGAGGGGCTCGAAGGAAGTCACACACACTGTTTATGTTACAGTTTTGATTATTACTTTTAAATGTTTTTATGTGGGTTGTAGTAAAGCCGTTCTAATTTTCTAGATTTCAAATTTAGAATTTTATTTATTGTTCTTATAATTGCTAGTATTAGAACATGGTTTTCCAAAGCAACTACTGTTGTTCAAAACATCACGTATCTGCAATTATTTTTAAAATTAAGCTTCCGTAACTGCCAAGATTTTTACAAGGTTGTTAAGAATGTTATTCAGCTGAGGTTTTCTAATAAGTTTTAAAAAGGGTATAAGTTTTTAATTATTAAGAAGGGTTTTTAATGAAAACATGGTTTTCGAAAAACACTTCAATGTGACACGCCAGATTCGAGCCAAACTTTCGGGCCGGGTTTGGGGTGTTACATTTAGTGGTATCAGAGCCTGGGTTGCAACAACTCGGCTGTGGATTGGGTTTTCAAAGGTTGAATTTCAGAAAATTATTTCCAACCACATGGTCTATTTGAAGTATTTCTCTTAAAAAGTGTGGCACACCGAGTCTCCGGTGCCGAATCCGTAAGTCTTCTGAATACTTTTGTCTGTTTAGAAATTGAAATACTGTGGATTCCTTAGATATTGGTCTAAATTTAAATTCGATTTTTATTTTATGTGGATGTGATGTTTGGATATAGAAATTGTATATATGTGTGATAAATATGTGTTTGCTTCAGTGAATAAGTGTTGTATGTATGAGATGTTTCAAGCTCTAGTTGAAGTGTGATAGTGATAGTAGGATCAGAGTGTGCAGCGGTAGCGTAGTGGGGTAGATGTTACACGACCACCCTGTTAGATGGAAATTTCGGGGACGAAATTTCTTTAAGGGAGGTAGAGTTGTAACACCCTAAATTTGGGCCTAGAAGTTTTGGGCCTTAAGCATGGAAGCGTTTGAAAGCAGCTTATAATATTTTGTTGTGTATGTAAATTTCGTTAATGAAGGCTTCTTTTAGTGGTTAAGTGTACTGAGAAGTGTTGGAGAAGTCTTGGGTTCAAACCGGACTCTAGCAAAATTTTGGTTTAAGGTGAATCAAACCCAGGTGTAGTAGGTAGGCCTTAAGAATATTGTTGAGAAATTGTGCCACAAAAGCCTTGTGGCTTAGTGGCAAGTAGCGTGTGGAGCATTTAAGGGAGGCATGGGTTCGAATCACATGGCAAGCAAAGAGTATTTATTTTGCTAACAAAGGCGGCAAGAGTTGGTGTTGAATTTAAACTCGATGATGGAGGATCCCACATCGGAAGCTAACATAAGAGTGGATGCTGGTCGGCTTTAAATATAGATAACAATGAGGAGAGTAAAGGTACCTTTCTTGGTGATCCTTTCGCTTTATGGCGTGCTCGTTTAGGTTGGGCGTCGATTAAGAGTGCTCGGAGCGTGGATTAACTCCAGCTCCAATCGTGTGTATTTCTCACTACTCTAGTCAGTAGGATGGCTACTTGGGCGCGATGGGCGAAAGGAGCTATGTAGGCCCAATGGGCCTACGGCCCAATTGGATAAGTTGTTTGATTGTGTAGTAAATATTGGACTAGGCTAGGTGAATCTCATATCTGTGGCTAAATTTGGGCTAAAAGGGCCACACGAGCGTGTGGGCCCATTTGGGCTGAAAAAGGGCTTTAGGCCCATTCGTATTGTTATCCTTGTTTAGAATACTTTAGTTTACCAAATTACCAAAATACCCCTGGTTTGTAAAATTACCAAAATACCCTTAGTTTATAAAATTACTAAAATACTCTTGGTTTATAAAATTACCAAAATACCCCTAGTTTGTAAAATTACCAAAATACCCCTGGTTTGTAAAATTATCAAAATACCCCTAGTTTATAAAATTACCAAAATACCCCTCATTTGTGAAATTACTGGAATACCCTCGACCTGTAAAATTATTGAAATACCCTCGACTTGTAAAATTACCAAAATACCGTCGATTTACGAATTCTTGTTTTACCCTTAATTTACAAAATTACCGCTTTTACCTCGATTTACAAAATTACCGTTTTACCTCGATTTATAGAATTATTGTTTTACCTCGATTTACGTAATTACTATTTTACCTCGATTGACAAAATTATCATTTTACCTCGATTGATAGAATTATTGTTTTACCTCGATTTACGTAATTATTGTTTTACCCTCGATTTACAGAATTACAATTTTACCCTCGATTTATAAAATTACCGTTTTACCCTCGATTTATAAAATTACTGTTTTACCCTCAATTTATAGAATTATCGTTTTACCTTCGATTGATGTAATTACTATTTTACCCTTGATTTACAAAATTACTATTTTACCCTAATTATTTTACCTCGATTTATAAAATTACCATTTTACCCCTAGGGTGTTAAATGATTGTTTTGCCCTTGTGGGCAAGTGACTGACTTGGACTGTGTGGTTGACGGATTTGATTGTGAATATTTGTTAGAGATATGAATGACTTTACTGTGACTGTTTGATTCAAGTATGGGCATGATATTCTGATTCTGTATGTTGTATGCCATGACATGTATATCTGTTGCATGGGACACGGGTTTATATTGATGGAGGAAGTGTTCTGGCAGCCTCGCTGCAATCTGGTGGCCTCGCCACATATATATGTTCTGGTGACTTCGTCACAATATCCGCGACCTCATTTTAATCTGGTGGTTTCACATATATATATATATATATATATATATATATATATCTGTTCTGGTGGCCTAGCCACAATATCTGTATCTGGTGACTTCGTCACAATATCTGGCAGCCTCGCTGCAATTTCTATGGTGTGTAGCGGTTGGGTGGGTCGAGTATCTCCCCACATGGTGTAAGGTTGGTACGGGGGTGTATACAGCTGGATTGGGTTGGGATTGCATTCACATTCTGATTTTGATTCTTATTCGACATCGATTCTCGATTCGATTTTCACCGACCGATTCGATTCTCATTTTGATTCTAGTTCTGATAATGTTTCTTATTCTGTAATGGGCTAAAGCCCATATGGTACTGTCTGTTAAAATGGGCTAAGGCCCAATTGATACTGAAACTGTAAGTAAGGCTGAGGCCAAACTTTTAATTCTTTTATATGACTGACTATTCCTTTTATATAGTAGGGGATTTCACACTGAGTTTTCGTAAACTCACCCCGTTTATTAACCTTTCAGGTAATTTCCAGCCTTAGACGGATCGGAGCTGCGAGGGGCTCGGAGGAAGTCACACACACTATTTATGTTACAGTTTTGATTATTACTTTTAAATGTTTTTATGTGGGTTGTAGTAAAGCCGTTCTAATTTTCTAGATTTCAAATTTAGAATTTTATTTATTGTTCTTATAATTGCTAGTATTAGAACATGGTTTTCCAAAGCAACTCATCGTTGTTCAAAACATCACGATTCGCAATTATTTTTAAAATTAAGCTTCGTGAATCGCCAAGATTTTTACAAGGTTGTTAAGAATGTTATTCAAATTGAGGTTTTCTAATAAGTTTTAAAAGGGTATAAGTTTTTAATTATTAAGAAGGGTTTTAATGAAAACATGGTTTTGAAAAACACTTCAATGTGACACGCCTTGATTCGAGCCAAACTTTCGGCCGGGTTTGGGGTGTTACATTTAGTGGTATCGAGCTCAGGTTGCAACAACTCTACTGTGGATTGGGTTTTCAAAGGTTGAATTTCGAAAATTATTTCCAACCACATGGTCTATTTGAAGTATTTCTCTTAAAAGTGTGGCACACCGGGTCTCCGGTGTCAATCCGTAAGTCTTCAATACTTTTGTCTGTTTAGAAATTGAAATACTGTGGATTCCTTAGATATTGGTCCAATTTAAATTGATTTTTATTTTATGTGGATGTGATGTTTGGATATAGAAATTGTATATATGTGTGATAAATATGTGTTTGCTTGGTGAATAAGTGTTGTATGTATGAGATGTTTCAAGCTCTAGTTGAAGTGTGATAGTGATAGTAGGATCGAGTGTGCGTGATGGCGTAGTGGGGTAGATGTTACACGACCACCCTGTTAGATGGAAATTTCGGGGACGAAATTTCTTTAAGGGAGGTAGAGTTGTAACACCCTAAATTTGGGCCTAGAAGTTTTGGGCCTTAAGCATGGAAGCGTTTGAAAGCAGCTTATAATATTTTGTTGTGCATGTAAATTTCGTTAATGAAGGCTTCTTTTAGTGGTTAAGTGTACTGAGAAGTGTTGGAGAAGTCTTGGGTTCAAACCTGGACTCTAGCAAAAATTTTGGTTTAAGGTGAATCAAACCCTGGGTGTAGTAGGTAGGCCTTAAGAATATTGTTGGAGAAATTGTGCCACAAAAAGCCTTGTGGCTTAGTGGCAAGTAGCGTGTGGAGCATTTAAGGGGAGGCATGGGTTCGAATCACATGGCAAGCAAAGAGTATTTATTTTGCTAACAGTGGGCGGCAAGAGTTGATGTTGAATTTAAACTCTGATGATGGAGGGATCCCACATCGGGAAGCTAACATAAGAGTGGATGCGAAGCTGGCTTTAAATATAGATAACAATGAGGAGAGTAAAGGTACCTTTCTTGGCTGATCCCTTTCGCTTTATGGCGTGCTCGTTTGGGTTGGGCGTCGATTAAGAGTGCTCGGAGCGTGGATTAACTCCAGTCTCCAATCAGGTGTGTATTTCTCACTACCCTAGCTGTAGGATGGCTACTTCGGGCCGCGATGGGCCGAAAGGGGCTATGTAGGCCCAATGGGCCTACGGGCCTAATTGGATAAGTTGTTTGATTGTGTAGTAAATATTGGACTAGGCTAGGTGAATCTCATATCTGTGGCTAGATTTGGGCTAAAAGGGTCACACGAGCGTGTGGGCCCATTTGGGCTGAGAAAGGGCTTTAGGCCCATTCGTATTGTTATCCTTGTTTAGAATACTTTAGTTTACCAAATTACCAACATACCCCTGGTTTGTAAAATTACCAAAATACTCTTGGTTTACAAAATTACCAAAATACCCCTGGTTTGTAAAATTACTAAAATACCCTTAGTTTATAAAATTACCAAAATACCCCTAGTTTGTAAAATTACCAAAATACCACTGGTTTGTAAAATTATCAAAATACCCCTAGTTTGTAAAATTATCAACATACCCCTGATTTGTGAAATTACTAAAATACCCTCGACCTGTAAAATTATTGAAATACCCTCGACTTGTAAAATTACCAAAGTACCCTCGATTTATAGAATTACTGTTTTACCCTCAATTTACAATATTACCGTTTTACCCTCGATTTACAAAATTACCGTTTTACCCTCGATTTACAGAATTATTATTTTACCCTCGATTTACAGAATTACTATTTTACCCTCGATTGACAGAATTATCATTTTACCCTCGATTGATAGAATTATTGTTTTACCCTCGATTTACAGAATTACTGTTTTACCCTTGATTTACAAAATTACTATTTTACCCTCGATTTACAGAATTACCGTTTTACCCTCGATTTACAAAATTACTATTTTTCCCTCAATTTATAGAATTATCGTTTTACCTTCGATTGACAGAATTATTATTTTACCCTCGATTTACAAAATTACTATTTTACCCTCGATTTATAAAATTACCATTTTACCCCTAGGGTGTTAAATGATTGTTTTGCCCTTGTGGGCAAGTGACTGACTTGGACTGTGTGGTTAACGGATTTGATTGTGAATATATGTTGGTGATATGAATGACTTTACTGTGACTGTTTGATTCAAGTATGGGCATGATATTCTGATTCTATATGTTGTATGCCATGACATGTATATTTGTTGCATGGGACACGGGTTTATATTGATGGAGGAAGTGTTCTGGCGACCTCATTTGCAATCCGGTGGCCTCGCCACATATATCTGATTCCGTGACTTCGTCACAATATCCGGCAAACCTCATTTTTGCAATCTGGTGGTTAACCCACATATATATATATATATATATATATATATATCTATTCTCGTGGCCTAGCCACAATATTCAGATCTGGTGACTTCATCACAATATCCGCACCTCACTGCAATTTCTATGGTGTGTAGCGGTTGGGTGGGTCGAGTAGTCTCCCCACATGGTGTAAGGTTGGTACGGGGGTGTATACAGCTGGATTGGGTTGGGATTGTATTCACATTCTGATTTTGATCTTGTTACGATAATCGATTCGATTCTAATTTCACACCGATTCGATTCTCATTTTGATTCTAGTTCTGATAATGTTTCTTATTCTGTAATGGGCTAAGGCCCATATGGTACTGTCTGTTAAAATGGGCTAAGGCCCAATTGATATTGAAACTGTAAATAAGGATGAGGCCAAACTTTTAATTCTTTTATATGACTGACTATTCCTTTTATATAGTAGGGGATTTCACACTGAGTTTTCGTAAACTCACCCCGTTTATTAACCTTTCAGGTAATTTCCAGCCTTAGACGGATCGGAGCTGCGAGGGGCTCGGAGGAAGTCACACACACTGTTTATGTTACAGTTTTGATTATTACTTTTAAATGTTTTTATGTGGGTTGTAGTAAAGCCGTTCTAATTTTCTGGATTTCAAATTTGGAATTTTATTTATTGTTCTTATAATTGCTAGTATTAGAACATGGTTTTCCAAAGCAACTCATGTTGTTCAAAACATCACGATCCGCAATTGTTTTTAAAATTAAGCTCCGTGAATCGCCAAGATTTTTACAAGGTTGTTAAGAATGTTATTCAAATTGAGGTTTTCTAATAAGTTTTAAAAAGGGTATAAGTTTTTAATTATTAAGAAGGGTTTTTAATGGAAACATGGTTTTCGAAAAACACTTCAATGTGACACGCCAGATTCGAGCCAAACTTTCGGGCCGGGTTTGGGGTGTTACAGTGAGTAAAGTGAATAAGGCATTGGGATTGAGATCAATGAGGACGAAAATGGTGGAAAGAATTAGGTGTTTGGTTGATGAGAAAAGAATTGGGTGAAGAAAAGAGAAGATTAAAAGCTTGAAGATAGTAAAAGCAATTGAAGCTTGAAATGATAAATTGGTGGAAGCTTTGTACAAGGAAGAAAACAAATATTTTTCGGGTGTTTGGTTGATGAGAAAATGTAAGAAAATTTGGTAAAATTTGTAACATCCCTTACTCATACCCGAGGCTGGGATAGGATACGAGGCATTACCGAACTTAAACATACACAATTTCATAAAATCGGGCCATAAAATTTCATTCAACTTAAAATGAATCAAACACATGTACATTGTCCCTTATACAGGCCTACGAGGCCCAAAACATACACTGAAGGTGATTCGGGACTAAATCGAGAATTTCTAAAAATTTTACAACACTTAAGAAATTTTCCATGTTTGAAGAGTCACATGCCCGTGTGGCGTGGGACACGCCATGTCCTCAGTCCGTGCAACTCTGTGTTTATGACATCATCAACAAATAAGGGTCACACGACCAAGTCACTCGCCCGTGTACTAGGCCGTGTCCTCCACACAACTAAGACACACGGTCGTGTCTCTACCCTTGTAGCCGAGAAAATGGCTATTTACCAAGCCATTTGTCACCCTTATTTGCATATACTTAAACACAGCTACAATAGTACATTTCATGGCATAAATAAACTACCATCAAGCAAGAACATATCATTTTCACACCATCATCTATCATGCATTATAACATCATGCCTTACCAAATCACTTCATGCTAAATTCACACTCAAAAGGCATTAACATATGAATAAATTCATATCCATTATATATAACAAGCAAATATAAATCACATCACAAAACATTGCCATATGCACATGCATAATTATATAGGCTTACAACCAATTAGCCAATATAGCCAATTTGCATGGCTACAAATTACATCCAACCTTTAGCCTTCACAAGCCCATACATTTAACCAATTCATAATGACTCATAAAGCAAATAACCAAGTCCCTATACATGCCATAAACTTAAAGGGGTTTGCATTCACTTATACCCAACATGATAGCTTGATAGTGTGATAGCATCTCCGGCGATCTCCAACTTGAGCTAGCTAAATTAACCTATAAGAGATGGGAAAAGAAGGGGAGTAAGCTTTAAAGCTTAGTAAGTCCGTATGAAAATAATAAGAATTTTATTAACATGCTTCTACCAATTCTCACAACATGATCTCAAGGTAATACAATCATATTTGCACTTTTTTTTTTTACTTATATTCATGACAAGCTGTCCACTCGAGTCATGGTCACTCAATTATTTATAACTTGAGCTAAATAATTCTAAATTAAGAAATTAAGATCCATTAAAAGAATTTGAAACTAGACTCATATATATTTCTACCATGAAATTTTTAGAATTTAAGGATTAGCCAATAAATACAGTTTATTCTTCAAAGTTACCCCTATTTTGCAATTTGACAGTATTGACCTTTCTTTACTAAAAATTAATTATATCTTTATATGGGATTCGGATGATGTTCTCGTCTATTTCTCTTGAAAATAGACTCATTAATAATCTATTCATATAAATTATAACCCATAATTATTTTTGTAAAATTTTTAGTGATTTTCCAAATTCAGAACAAAGGAATCCGAAATCATTCTGACCTTGTCTTACGAAAATTTAAAAATCTCATAATATGAAATTATTTTGCTTACAAAGTTTTTATGGATTTTCAAAGTTAGACTACTGCTGTTGTCCAAAACTGTTTTAGTGCAATATGATGATAACTATCATAAAATCATTTCCAAATAATCATGAACTCACCATTTCATGGATTCCATACTCATTTACACAATAGAGCTCAATATAAAAGTCGTTATTTCTCATGGGCATACTTAACCATACATCCCATTGATCAAGGTAATTTTTACTAAATACCTACACTCAATCAACAAGTTAGTCACTTGTATATCAATATGCATAGATGAGCTCATCATGCCATGTACATGTTTCATCTTTTATTTCTCATGTCATTTAACATGTTATCCGTTGAATCATTAAATTTCCGATGGACATTTCATGTAGTACACTCGAAGTGTACAATTTCATTTTCTATCAATTCATATCCTGTAGTACCTATTAAGGTACACTCTTGAGCCACATATCATACAGCAAAAACACCAGTCCAGGCTAGAATCTGTCTGTATCATATAATCTAGGAGCTTTGTTAGATTACCAGGCCAGACTAAATCCAGTCAGTTAGGATTACCAGTCCAGGCTAAATCCTAATTGAAACATATGCTCAAGAGTCTCATTTCGGATTAACCGTCTGGGCTAAATCCATTCTATAACACATACAGTTTCAATGGGGAAATCACCTCTCACCCATCAGAATTCAATATTCAAACAGAATATAATCCTTCTTAATAATTTTCAACATATATCATTTCATTCATTGCAATGTCCATATAATTTACATACATAATCAATGTAACATAACATTCAAATCAACACATTTTCATGTTTATTTAAGCGTTAAATCTATAATAAAAATAACATGTTGCATTATTTTCATACAAACTTACCTCGATAACCAAAAATGGTGAAAAAGACCTAACCTTCAAATATTTGTTTTTCCCCTGTTCTAGGCTCGAATCTCGTTTTCTTTGATCTAAAATGTCACATTTAGCTCACTTATTAGTCACATTATTCATTATGACCCAAAAATCATATTATGGAAAAATTATATTTTTGCCCTTAAACTTTATCATATTTACACTTTTGCCCCTAGGCTCGTAAAATGAAATTTATTGAATTTCTTTGTACTTTAAGCCTAGCCGAATCATTTTCATAACTATATCAGCCCACATTTCCACTAAGTCACACTTTTATGACAAATTTTATAAGTTTTACAAATTTGTCCTTTTTAGCGTTTTCACCGAAAACTACTTAGTAAAAGTCGTTTAACACACAAAAAACATTCATATTCCTCCCTTAAACATCAAAATACACACATGTAGCATATGGGTAAATTTTTAAACATCAACCCTAGCTCAAATAAATGGTAGAAATAGCTAGATCTTATTACCAGGATTTTAAAAACGTAAAAATCATTAAAAAAAAGGGGCAAGAACGGACTTACAATCGAGCTTGGAAGCTTGGAAAACCATATCCATGGTTTCTCCATGCATGTTTCAGCCATAGCTTAAAGATGGACAAAAATTGGCTTTTAATTTTGTTTTTAATTCATTTTAATTACTAAATGACCAAAATGCCCCTAACTTAAAAATATTCTATATCACCTATTTCATGTCCACTTTTGTCCAAAAAATTACCCAATGGTATAATTACCATATAAGGACCTCCAATTTAAAATTTCATAACAATTGGACACCTCTAGCATATAGCACTCAATTTTGCACTTTTTTACATTGTAGTCCTTTTGACCAAATTGAGTGCCTAAACGTCAAAATTTTCGAACGAAATTTTCACGAAATCATCTCGTCAAATTGTATACCATAAAAATATAATAAAAATAAATTTTCTTACATCGAATTTTTGGTCTCAAAACCACTGTTCCGACTAGACATTAAATCAGGATGTTACAAAATTTGTTTGATAAGAAGAAAACATAAGAAAATGGGTAAAACAAATAGAGGTCTACGTGGCAAGTTATGATTGACTGAATTTTTTTTCTAATGAGACTAACAATTGGGGTAAAATGGGCAACAGTTTAATAGTCTAGGTACCAGTTCTGACCAAAAAAGGTTTAGATACTAATTTGGGAAAACTTGTATTGTTTAGGTACCATTTTTTATTTAAGCCCTTTTTTTAATTATGTTTCGCAAATCTATTTAAAAATTCAAATCCATTTATTATTTGCAAATTATCTAAATATTATCATTCACATATGAATTCAAATTAAACATCTAAATCCATAAACGAAAACCAATTTCAAAATTTCCAATCATTTTCTGATATTCAAACCCACAAAAACTCGAATTTGAATCCATTAAAATTCTTTTGTATATATAATTAAAATTATAAGCATTTTGCAACCAATGGATTCAAATAATCGAATCTCAGTCCCTGTTCGTTATCCAGATAAGTAATGCAAATTCAGATAATGGATATCTAATGTACCTATCCGCATCTATTTTGTATCTACAAAGGATAGTAATTTTAAATTTTGAACCCACAATATTTGAATCCTCAAAAAAATAGATAGAATATTTGTAGATATCCAAATCCACAATCCATTCCTACCACGAACTTCCCCTATGTCGAATAAGTGATGAATTTCACTTTCAAGTTGAGCAAAGATCTTATCGCTTTCAGCACCTTTTGACTTGGTCAACCTAAGAGCATAATGTAAGTCAAAGACACATTTACAACCCAGAATTTCACCAGCATTTTGGTGATATGAGGAGGTGTTCCTAGCATCAAGGGTAGGGTGATGGTTCCTTCAACTTTTACCTCCTTGTTGTCAAATCCAAAAAGAGGCATATGAAATGCTTGCAATTGATCAGCTTCTTCATTGCCTCATTGTAGAGGACGTCACTAGCACTATTATTCTCAAACAGAATTTTTTTACCAAATGGTTTTAGACGGTTGTGAAGATAGCGAGCATGTTGTTGTACAATAGCTAAACTCCTTTCAAATCTTCCAATTCAAAGGAGATGGGCTCATCTTTCCATCCTTCCTCATTTTCACGAGTGGTTATTACCATGTTGAACTTGGCTTGCAACTTTCTTCCGGTCCCAGTTGGTCTTCCAAACGAGCTTCCTCTTGTTATGGCATGGATAACTCCTGCTAAGGGCCTCTCTTATCCAGGTCGTCTATCACTAGTGAAGGGTTTTATTTTTCAGCCGCCTTTTTTTATGGCAACCTCCTCTTTTTCGCTTATTTCCTTAGGGAGCGGTGTCCCTCATACATTTGTCGCTAAACCTTTTAAGGTAACATTTCATTATTAGGTCTTCCATTTGGTTTTGTAGGTGAATGTACTCCTCTATATCATGTTTGTGGTCTCTATGAAAAAGGCAATACTTCGAGGTTTCTTTCTTTGCGTTTAGCCTCTCTATTGTGAAGATGACTTCCCATTGAGTCTGTTAAGAGGTGTATAAATATCATACCTTCATGTATTCTTTTCTTATCTTAGAAGTGTTGTAGATCACCATTCAATGGGTTCACATGTTTCCCTTCTCTTTTATTTATTTCCCTGTTGCTTGGTTAACATAGTTTCCTTAACTTTGATATGGTTAATTGACCCTCACAAATAGGTCTAACAGGACCTTCAATGGCTTCTTTGAGAGGGACTTAGTGAAGTCCCTATCTCTTAGCTCATTGATGAATGTTGTGATTACAATAGTATAATCCAAATCCTTAACTTGAAGGGTCTCCACATTAAAAAGGGTGACGTGCTCTCTTAGAGTTTCATCCGCTCTTTTTTTCACTAGTATTAAGGTAATGGACATCTTCTTGTTAACAATGTTGCTTATGAAGTAGCTTAAAAATTTTTGTCCAAGGTATTGAAGTTCTATATAGACCGTAGTTTCAAATAATAGTACCACAAGCATATTGCCTTTTTAGGGTAACAGAAAATCCATTGCACATAAGAGTGGTGCTCACTTTTTGTAAGGATATGTTTGTCCGAAACACTTCCAAGTGATCAATCAAATTTTTCGTACCTTAGCTTTCATGATTGGCATTTTGGACCCCTTGGGGGATTCAATCTTAATGCCCGAGGTGAAGGGTGAGCTTTCAAGATTGCTAAAGTTGAAGAGGGATGAATGAGCAATTATTCCCATTGTCTTTCCCTTGTCTTTTCAAGTGTCCTTTTGTTTGTTAGACATCACAATGTAGAAGGCTAGCTGTTTGGACTAGAAAAAGGTCATGTTGAGGGAGGTATCAACAAATGTGGCATTAGCCTCTTCCCATGTCTTATTGAATGGATCTTCTCCCTTGGATGTAATGTTTGTCCATTTTTTTTATTCTTGCAGGCAAGATCTTTTACCATATTTGTAACACCCCTTACCCGTATTCAACGTCGAAACAGGATATGAGGCATTACCAAACTTACAACACAAGCATTCACACAAATCTGAGTCGTAAATTTGCGTCCAAATTGAAACCATTTGCATTCAACCATAAAGTCCCTAATACGAGCCTACGAGGCCCAAAACATGCTTTGGAAGTGGTCTGGGACTAAACCAAGAACTTTAGAAATTTTTACAAAACTTAGAAAATTTTTGCCCTAAACAGGGGTCACATGTCCGTGTAGTTTGGGACAGGCCCGTGTGGGTAGGCCGTGTGGCTACACACGCACGTGTCCCGACCCCGTGTAACTTTCTAACTTGTAACCCATGAACAAATTAAGGTCACACGACCAAGTCACACGCCTGTGTGCTAGGCCGTGCGGAAAATTAATTTTCATAAAATAGGTGCAGACTTCACACGGCCAGGGCAAATGCCCGTGTTCAAGGCCGTGCCGTCCACACGGCTGAGGTACACGCCCGTGTCTCTGTCCGTGTGCACAATTCTGAGCATTCTGTTTCTCAAAATTTAGGTGCAGCGAACACACAGCCAGAACACATGCCCATTGGGCAGACCGTGTGTCACACATGGCCTAGACACACGCCCGTGTGCCTGCCGATGTGAACAAAATAAAGGCTATCTACCAAGCCATTTTCCACCCTTATTAGCACAAACACTTATACCAATTCAATAGCACAAATCCATGGCACACTTAGGCAACCAAACATTCACAATCATGGCTAATGCATATCAATGTAATACCATCATCTAACATGCACATGACATTTAACAGGTTAAATCAAACATACCATTATAAACCACATCACTAAAAGCATTAGCACATACATGCATATAAATATACTTACAACCATGTTAACCAAGATGAGCCAATTTACATGGCCAATTTCCACAACAAGCCTTTGACATTTACAAGCCAATTCATTTGGCTAAAATCATAATGACACAAATAACAAAATAACCAAGTTCCTATACATGCCATACTTTCAAAATACTAAGATCATCAATACCCAAAATGAAAGTTTGATAGTCTAATTCGAATCTCCGATGATCTCCAATCCGAGCTAGCTTAGTGACGCTATAAAAACATGAAAAATAAATGGAGTAAGCTATATAGCTTAGTAAGCTCGTATGCAAGAAATAAGCAACCTTACCATGCATATAACATTTAAATATTATAACATAATTAAATGTAAATTTACCATAGTCTCATGATCATAATTCATTCCATCACTAAGCTTACGTCATTTTCATCATTTTAAGCTTTCAATAAACATGAGCTTTACGTACATACCTGAACCATCTTTAAATGAACTTACACATATTCTCATCTTTGACATACCCGTGAACCACTCGGGATAAAAATATCGGATACTCGGGAAATTTGCACACTAAGTGCCACATATGTAGGCAAAGCTACCCAAGTCTCATATCACATAGTTGCTCGCTCTCGAGCTATCAATGGGCCTGCTCACACAAGCAGTTAGTCAAGACATAGCTACGCGGTGCTGGTCATATAAGCTGTTAAGTATCCGCAACATATACCAGTATACTCAGTCACCGGTAGAACATACAAGACCAGTACTCGGATTACATAATCCCATAACACATAATGACCCTAGTAACATGTCACTTGTATCCTACCCTATTCCTAATGTTCAAACGGGATTTCTTGCTTGTTGATTCGTCGTCAAACTTGTTTGTAGTGTTATACTCATTCACATAATCAAACATACAATTCATGCAATATTAAACCATTTAAGTACAACTATTCTAAATCTTATTTTTAACGTGCGAACTTACCTCGGTACAAAATGGCTAATAGTTCGATTTAGTCCACAACTTTGTTCTTTCCTTGGTCTAGGTCAAAACCTATTCTTTCTTGATCTATAATACCACATTTAACTCATTCAATCATCACATTATTCAATTTAATCCCCAAAACACCTTATGGCAAAAATTACATTTTTGCCCCTAAATTTTCAACTTTTTACATTTTAGTCCCTAGGCTCGTAAAATAATTTTCATTCAATTTCTTCATTACCCAAGCCTATTTGAATGTTATTAGTACTCATATCAGCCCACATTTTTCATTTATTCACATTTTTACACACATTTTACAACTTTTACAAATAGGTCCCTATTTGACATTTTCATCAAAAATCACTTGGTAAATGTTGTTTATCTAACACCAAACATACATTTTCTACCATTAAACATAAAAATACACAAATATTAAACATGGGTATAACTTTAGACTTTGATTTTCTTTCAAATTAGTCTTTAGAATAACTAAATCAAGTCACAATATTCACAAAAACGTAAAAATAATTAAAAACAGGACAAAGACAGACTTACAATCGAGCTTGGAAGTTGGCCAAACCCTAGGTATGAAGAATCTTCAATTTTTGGCACAAGGATGATGAAATTGAGAAGATGAAATCTTTTATTTGTTTTGTTTTGTCTTTATTAGCCAAATGACCAAAATGCCCTTAATGCCAAACTTTGAAATTTCACCCAGCCATGTCCATTTTTGTTCAAATTAAAGTATAATGGTCTAATTACCATTTAAGGATCTCCAATTTAAAATTTCATAGCAATTAGACACCTCTAGATTCTAGAACACATATTTTACACCTATTTCAATTTAGTCCTATTAGTCAAATTGGACACTATATCGATAAAATTTCTTAACGAAGTTTTCACAAAATCATTCATTCATACTGTAGACCTTAAAGAAATAATAAAATAAATATTTCTACTTCAGATTCATTGTCTCGAAACCATTGTTCTGATTTGACCCTAAAACGAGATATTACAATTTTCGTGAGGTATCATACCTTATCCCTAAGTTGTTTGAGGATTTCTGTAACACCCTATACCCCACCAAATCGTTGAATTCATGTACCAAATGATACAAAGAACCATAAAATTTAACAAATCATGAACCTATCTACTTATACATTTGCTCTACTTAATTATAAGGGATTGCATATTATTTACTACCATACAAAATCAATATTAAGTTCATGAAACTTGGTTTTCATACAAGTATTTACAAAGTCTAAATTTAATACACTCATCTTAACCCCAGAGGCGAAGCCTACAAAAGTGCCTCGCTATATGCATGTTACGACTGCCATTCCCCTTTTCCCTCAAGCTAGCAAAGTCTGGCTCAGTCCTCTCCCAGGGCAAATATAATAATCTTTTACCCTGCAATCAAGGTAGTACAACCGTAAGTTCTGATGATCTTAGTGAGATCCAATGAAATAGTTCCACAATTACATTTTGAAAACTTTTAGGGACAAAATTTTAAAGTAGAGAATTTAGACTCTTCCATCATCCTTAACATTTCCATAGGTTTCACTAGCAAGGTCACCCCCTTCCCCATTTTCCTCAGCCCGCAGTTGGCGGTCTTATTCATTGTCTTAGATTCTGATGCATTCTCTGTAACCCTAGTTTTCAATGATACTAGCCTGATTCTATCTCACCCCAAATTTCCACTTTACCTTAACCAACTCAGTCTTCACTATTTTAACTTTATGGATAAGCCATTTGAGTAGACACCCTACCATCAAGGTAGCTTCGTACTGTGCCATCTATCCCTGGCTAACTGTTCATCTTGCTCTGATTCTTCAAATGACTCATAATATAGATGAATCCCTATCGTACCATACTCTTCTTGTTGGTTTTCGGCAGGTTTTTCATCTAATGAGCCCTTGGCAAACTTCCCATGTTCCATAACTCTGGTCAACTAACATACCTATTCGCAATGTTCTGGTATCCTCAAATATCGGCTGTCTAAGCAACCATTATCTTCGGGTGGACCTCGATGAACTTACCAGTCATGGACCTCTCATTTTTACCCATGGACACCTAGATTTAGGTTCTTCCTGATCATCTTATAATCATTACTGATCCCGATTTATTAGCCACCATTTGCTGACTCATACCCGTATTCTCAAGCACGCCAATTTTATCAAATCATGCTACTCTCCACGAGAGTTGTACCAAGATCTTCATTTCCTCATTTTGATAACCTTCGATTTTATTGTCCCAGCAGACATTTGCTTTTTGCCATAGTTGGGATATGACCTTACATATCATGATTCCTCATGTTTAACTTCTTGGGGGATTGTCCTGTATTTATCATCTTGGCAAACTACCATTCGTTGTTGAGCTATGGCCTTACATATCAAAATTCCCCATGTTTAATGTCTTGGAAGATTGCATTGGTTGCCATAGTCGAGCTATGGTCTTACATATTAAACCTCTTGGAGATGTCACCTCAAAAGACCTTACCACCATCTCAGTGTCGCCCCATAGAGCCTGCTAACCATTATCGTGATGTTTCTCTATGGAACCTAAATAACATCATCACAATGTCAACCTAAAGGATCAGAAGATAACATTCCTTTTCACATTCTACCTTGATTCTCGAACACTAAAGTGCCCTCCTCCCTTGCAATGCCCAAAGCTTCACAAATTACAGTTTGTACTAAGCAACCACGAATGACGGTATCGTAATGGAATTCTATTCTTCTATTCATCTGCCCATTCCTCCATTTTTTCATTCCTATACCTTAATGCTTAAACACTGCAGTGTCTCCTCCGTAAGGCCCAGAGCTTTACACACAGTAAATCCGTATAGTGGTATCTACCAAAAATTTCCATTTCCTAATCCTACCTTCATCTATCCTGTCCATAATTTCCCTTCTAAACTCCACTACCATAGACATGCAACATATGCAATTCATATACATATTATTATGACCCTTTTCATATATATTGACACACTAGCGGATACTTAATTATTTATATAATCTTGTACATGCCTAACATTCACAATTAACGGAAAAATCATGCATCATCATAGAACTCAATGCCAATTCATGTTGAGCATGCTTATTTACAATATCCATCCATCAACAGTTTCAGGCAACTCAAAAAAACTAAACACAAGAACCATTCAAACAATGCATGGTCAACGCTCACTCAGAAATAGAGTACCGAAGCTTACCTTGCTTCCCATTCTTGTCAGGTTAGCTTGTCCAAATGCCAGAGCCTCCTTTATCTTGGCAGCTAAGCTTGAAAACCATTAAAGGTGTTCAGTCCTTAGAAAACCAGAATCTAAAGGTATACAAAAACTTTGGAAGTCCTTGTAAAAGTATGCCCAAAGATCAATCACGAGATGGTTGTAATAACATACTTGATTTACCATGTTTATTAATAAAAGGTGTTGCCATTATTATTTCAGTTTCTTTTCTATGTGTATAAATAAACTATTTTATAATAATTTCCTAAGAATAATATGATTATTCTTAAAAGGTCCTTAGTCAAGTATTATTGTTGACTAGGTCAACAATAATGCATTAAGACTAACATGTAGTTGATTGATGATAAAGAGTTGTCATTGATATGGAGTGTTAGAATCAATGCATGAATATGTGTGTTAGAGAACAACATATTGGACTGACCTGCTAAGAGTATGTTTCTTGGACTATTATGTAATTGTCACGACATTACTTATAGTGATTAATATGTATATGATCCTCAGATTTAAGATCATCATTATCCCAACATCGTGAGCTGTATATTTTGATACAGTCAAACATACACCGTAACTGGTTGTTTTATAAAGGCTGATGTTGGATATACCATAATCTATGTAGAGGGATATGGTTGATCAATATAGGATAAGTCCCTCCTACATAATAGGAGTAATATCTTAGGCCACTTGATTGAGTGAGACTAGAAATGCATGGCCATGCTCAAATAAGTTGATATGAGATGTGATACTTATTTCTGTATCATAGTCTACTCAAGGTATCAAGAAACATGGGATGGATTATGCAAGTGTGACTATTCCATGACTTCTGTCCATTCCAGAGATAAAGGACTTAAGGATTAATGCATGAAAGGTTAATCACAAAAGGTTATGTCGAATCATGACTTCTTGTAACTCTGGTAGCAATGATGCATTGCTAGATGCCACTCATTGTTCGTAACATTAGAATCGTTCTAGTATTACTGCTAACGTTACAAGAACCTAAAGGGTCACACCTATGGTTGAAATGAACAGAATAAAACATAGTTGGTATTGTGTTTGGTTGTCACATGAATTAAATTAATTATAGAATTAATTTAATTGGGCAATCAAATATCGAACATATTATATGTACAAAGATGTTGTACAAATAAGGAGAACATAATTCTATTAATATATGAATTTGGTTGGTATATAAATTTAAATAAATATAGTTTACCAAAATCTTTATTATAATTAGTGTAATTATAATTTTGGTTAAAACATTATTATATTTATTTATTTTATTAAGATTATTATGTTGATTAAAATTTAATAAATTAAGAATTAGTTATATACATACCAATTATAAGGGAGTTATATATAGAAAAGGAGAAAACCCCTAAAAAGTGAATATATATATACAAAACCAAAGCTTTGCTACTAGGTCAAGCAGCTGTCAAGCAAAATATCTCTGAAAATAGTTTTGGGGATTTCTTCCGTTCACTGTCAACTGGGTGGATTACGTAGAGGTCGGGGTCATAAATATTGTGGCTTGGATTTGAAAGCAAAATAGTATTCTCATTGCCGAGGCTTCACTGTCTACTCAGATTGAAGTTTCGGTAATTTCAAAACTTTTTTCACCCTAATTCGTTCCTCGCACATGGATCCATGGTTTGGATCTCCAAAAATTTTTTTCTACTGTACCATAGAGGTATCGGCGTTCCAACAGTCCTTATTTTACTTCTTCCTTAAATTCACGAGTTCAAAGGGGTAAAGAAGTTTACCATTTTCCTCAATTTCACTACCACCAGACTTCAATTCTCACGACAGTCGCAACATGCGAAGCTTTCTTCAGCAACAATCTTTTATTCTTCAGAACTACTAAAGAAAATGATGCTTTATAGAGAAAGGTTGATAAATAGAATTGATAAGAATTTTTTTCCACACACATCTATATAAACTCCATTTGCACAGTCTACACAAATCAATACCACCATAAAATCCTAATCATTTTGTCTCCCACTATGGAACTAGTTGATTCTAATCTAACTAAACCAGGATTGAAATCTAATCATTCCCAACCAACCACTTAAGTTTCTAAATATCTCATTTAAGTTCAAAAATTCTTATTTCTATACAATCGACCCCTTGATTCTTCTTTGAGTTCGGGTCCTTCGGAATTTCGTGTGTGACATTTTTATTTTTACGCCCTTGGCATGTTGGAGTACCAAAACTCTCACTCCTTTGTTTTATAGGCTTAGTTGTCTTCGGTTCGGACGTATTCAAAAGTTGTTCTTGTCTTACTTCATTTGTGTCTCAAGGAAGTGTTGTTGTGAACCGTTTTATCCTCCACCCTTTTTAAAGGCATGCTTCTTGGTTCCTCATCCCAATGAAAGCAAAAAACATTGTAGATAAAATTTCTCTTGTCCACAATGGTGAAGGTGCACAGGGAAAGCGTGTCAGTGATAAGGAAAAATCTAGTGAAATCGTCCTAAATGGTTGGTAGTGTCAAGAGCTGGAGTATGACTGTAATGGAAGTTTCGAATGAGTGTCAGCATCAAGGGAGTGAGATACGAATGTAAAGATGGTCTCAAATGGGTGATGGAACCAAGAGAGTGAGATACGACAATGGTGAAGGTTTTAGACAAGTGATGACACCAAAGGAGCAAGGTAGGACTTGTTTGGACCTAATGCCCTTAGTGTAGTTTTTGTAATGGTATGTAATTAGGGAGAGCTCAATCGCGATACTATTGTGAAATGAATTCGTGACTAAATAAGTTTATGATTAATAGGAAAAAAGCTATAACTTAATTATAAATTATTTCAACCATAATTATATATGCTCAATCAGTCACTCTACTAACTCGTTGAAACAAAAAATGAACGGAAATGATAAAGTCAGAGGAATGGATCACATTCACAAATGAATGTGTTTTCTCACTAAGTATAAAAATGACTTAAAATTAATTTAAGGTTTTGAATTATTATTTAATTATGTTAAAAATATAACTAAATTAATTAGTCATTATACATCCATTTAATAAGGAAATTAAGTATATTTCCTCATAGATTCTTTTATGGTAAAGTTGTTATGATTTTAACGAATTAGCATTGGGTTGAGAAAATTATTTAATTTGGAAATTAATTTATTTAATTCGATTGATTAAATTAATTAAGTAAATAATATTTATTTTAGGAAATAGAAAACAAATATTGGGTTGGATTAAATTATAAAGTGTTGAGTCATAAGTCTATCAAGCACATATAATTGGACTCAATACATGAGAGGCTCAATTCTACCCCTCATGAATATGAAGGGACGACAACCCTAGTAATTTTACTAAGGTGTGTCGTCAACCACTCTCCTAGTTAAACTAGGGGATTGTTTTCTATTTAATGAATATTATTTGTGTTATTCTTATTCAACTAGGATTCTTCTATCTCTCTCTATAAATAGATGGCAATGGAATAACTATTAACACACAAGTTTTATATATTGCTATTCTTCTATAAAGTAGTGGGAATTTATTTTCTAAGAATAAATTCTATTTTTCTAGGAATTCAATGTCTACTGATTTCTATTGAGAGAATTACTTTCCCACTGAAACTAATTAAATCATTTACTGTTCTTTGTTTGGTTTATGTTGCTTGAGCAGACACTTGGCACAATTCGAGGCACTAAGATAGCGGGAAGACTTTTCGATTGAAAGTCGAGAATGATACAACTTTATCTTGCACAAAGCACAAGTACTTTTTGAGAAAAGGTTTATTACTATAAATATAACAAACTGGCTTAGTTTTCAAAATTTTAAATTTTCGCTGTAATTGAAAAAGTTTTCTAAACAAGATTTTTCCAACAGGACCATAGTCGAGATCTTGGACGGGTGATGGCACCAAGGGAGTGAGTTATGGTTTCGTGGAGGCTTCAGACAATGAATGGCGTCAAGGGAGAAGGAAATGACCTTATTTCATGGTTGTCTCATCTCAGACTCTTGGGAGGAGGAGACAAGTGTGAGAAGGTGTCGAAGGTTGTCCTTCGATGCACACTTTAACAGTTAAGTCAACTATTAAACAAAAATAAGTAAAGTAAATAGAAAATAAACTATGGAAAGTAATGTAAGAGTGATGTACTAGTCTTGCAAGAGCGGTAATTCCTTCGAACAATGTTTTTAGTCTCGAGTAGTAGCTTTTGCTTATGTGGGCCTTGAATTGTTGAGAGAAGGGATTCTAGAGACAGAAGCTCTCCAAGTAGAGAAAATATAGAAGAATGAAGTGTGTGAATAAGTAGTGATCTGAAAATGAGTTTCATGTTTGAATGTGTTATCCAAGGGGAGAGTCCTTTCTATTTATACTAATGTTTTAGCGAGGCAAATTGTTGGGCATGTGCCACTCTCCAATTGGCCAAGGTTAAAGATGCGTGCTTGCTGCATGGATCTAGTGCCTTGAATGTAGTATATTCATTTATAAACTTATAATTATTTTTGAATAGATTGGTTAATAAAATAAATTCATTTATTACAATTAATATACTTTATATTATTTTCCTCAAATGGTTTTTGCACGCAAAGCAAAATAGAGAAGTAAATGTTACTTATTGGTTTTCTATTGTTTAAACTAATACTAAGCGGTATACGTGGTCAAACATGAGCAAACCGATTGAAAGACTAATATGTCCTTAGTCTAATAAAAAATTAGCAAACCAATTGAAAGGCTAATATGTCGTCTATCAAGTCCAATTGGGCAGACAGAAGATAGAGACATAGATATGACTGACTAGACTGATAGTACATTAGACAGGACCCAAGCAAAATAGATCATGGATTCGTTTATGTAATACCCCTACCCGTATTCATTGCCGGAATAGGGTACGAGGCATTACCGGAGTTTACGAATTAATTTTTTTTTTATATTCAATATAGCCCTTTTATAAATATCTAACCTTCCCTGTAATATTAAATCGAGACCAATCCACGTCAACCAAATCAATTCAACATATTTTCATGATAGATTCATGCATTTATATAAGACAACGTCATCACATATCTATAACCAGGTTTGTTAACCATACTAATGGCTAACTTTACATTCATTTCACGTTAACATTTACTTTGTTAGCTTATACATGCCATTGATTTCCAAAATAAAGTTTCTTTATATACCGAAATCCTGAGGTTGATAGCGTGATGTGTCTCCGACCAAATCCGACCTCCGAGCTCTTAACACTACAAAACAGGGAAAAACGAAACGGGGTAAGCACTTTGTGCTTAGTAAGCTCATGTAACAAGAATTATACTTACCTAATATTTTCAATACAATACAATAAACATCCATATATCCATTCAATGCATTATTACCCTAATATGCACAAACTCAACATTCAACTTAGTACAATAATTTCCATGTACCAATAATATATACTATGATTGATGAGCTCGTCAATACCATGATTTCCATTTCCTTGTTATTTTTCCATATTTATCCCGTTGAATTTCTTGGAATTTTCGATGGATTTTCAGAGGTACGCTTTTAGTGTACAATTCCGAGTCTGTCAATTCATATTCATGTGCGCACATTTCCATTTCAGAGAGCACACTCCCGCGAACCTCAACCTTGCAGTGGGATTACTAGTCCAGGATAAATCCCCTGCAATATAAACTCATAGAGTATTGTCGGGATTACCAGTCCAGGCTAAATCCAGACCCTAATTCGGATTACCCGTCCGGGCTAAATCCATTTTACACATATTCTTCGGGAGGGCTATATCAGGATAGGATCACCCGTCTGGGCTTGATCCTTTTTACCGTCAATTCCTTTTTACAGATCCATCGAATTTTCCTTTCATTCAACCGGGATTTCTTCCCATTTTATCAAATATATCAATGTTTTATTAATTTTCATACAATGAACATTCAAATCATATTCACATCAATAACATACAATCTCAAGCAATTTATGAATATAATTAAAGTTACATGAACTTACCTTGATACTTGTTTGTAAATAGTAAAAATCTACTAATCCTGAACTTTTTCCTTTCCTCGATCTAGCTTCGTATTTGAATCTTCTGGATCTATATAAATAAATTTAATTATCAATTTAATACATTTCATTTTCATATGCAACATTCACTATAATTCAACTATTATTTATAGTTCATTCAAAGCTAGTCACTAAATTATTTATAACTTGAGCTACAGAACTCAAAATTAAGATCTGTTAATTTTTCCTGAAACTAGACTCATATATATTTTTACCATAAAATTTTCAGAATTTTTGGTTTAGCCAATCAGTACAGTTTATTCTTCAAAGTCACCCCTGCTCGTTGTCTAACAGCTTCGACCCTTCTTCACTAAAAATAAATTATCTCTTTATAAAGAATTCAAATGATGTTTTGTTTGTTTCTATTAAAAATAGATTCATTCAGAATTCTATACATATAAATTTAAGTCCCTAATTATTTTTATTCAATTTTTATAATTTTTCAAAGTCAGAATAGGGGAACCCGAATTCATTCTGACCTTGTCTCACAAAATTCATTATACTTAAAATTTACAAATTCATTGCTTACAATATTTCTTTTATGAGAAACTAGACTCAATAAGCTTTAATTCCATATTTTTTCATCTTCTAATTCGATTCCTACAATGTTTGGTGATTTTTCAAAGTTAGTCTACTGCTGCTGTCCAAACTGCTTTTAGTGCAAGTCGTTTATTACCATTTTTCCCTAAGCTTTTAATAAATGATAATTTCGTCCCTACTCAATTAGCCTCTCAATTGACCTGATTTTTCTCAATTAACATTTTATTCTATCACCTTAAACTAGTTTACAACCTTTAGGAATCATAATTTCAGCAATAGACTTTAATTCCAAACATTTTCACAATTAGGTCCTAAAATCAATTTCCATTGAAATTGCCTAATAAAATCATCTCATAAACAAATTAAAGCTTTAATTTCATTCTATTTCATCATAAACTTACAGCACTCAACCATGGTGACTTTCAATTTCATCCATGAAATCAAAAACTAATGAATTTAATAGTAGGACCTAGTTGTAAAAGTCTTAGAAACACAAAAATTACAAGAAAAAGGCAAGGATTAACTCACTTGGTGCAAAAATTATGAAATGCCAGCTTATAGAACCCTCCTATGGCGTTTTTAGCTGCTGGAATTGAAGAGAAATGAAGAGAAATCTAGATATTTCCTATTTAGTCCTAGTTTTATTTAGTTAATTTTGCAATATTCCAATTTTACCCTTAATTTATCAATTTTTCTGCTGATTTCATACCCTTGCCGTCCAGCCCAAATAAATTTTGGGTCTAATTGCCTTTTAAATCCTTTCTCATTAGACTCTTAAGCTATTTAATCACTTTAGCAACTTTTACACCTATTACAATTTAGTCCTTTTCATTTAATTGACTACCCAAACATTAAAATTTCCTAACGAAATTTTAATACCACATTAATAACATTTCATAAATATTTATAAAACTATTTTCGACTCGGTTTTACGAGATAGAGGTCCCGATACCTTATTTTACCCAATTTCTTCAATAATTTTTTTCTAACTAATCGCTAAATCAATAAAATTTTCCTATCAATATTTTCATACGATTTTCCTATCATATCAATTTTCAAGCAAAAATATTGAAATAAATTTCTCTTTAAATCGGATCTATGGTTACGAAACCATTTTTCCGATAACCTTGAATTTAGGCCATTACAGTTTATGGATTTATTCACTTGTGACGTTCATAGTGTGGCACACCTAAACGCTAAGTGGATGGTTGACTATATATGCGTGACTCGCACACTTTGATGTAAGTAAAAGCCTAAGTTTGAATAGATGTAACACGAGGCTTTTGCAAGTGTACATAGTCGTTATCAAGTAATAAGTAAAAGAGTTATCGTCTCCATAGTGATTGTTATGTTATCAATTAATTGTAAAATTAAAGTTAACAATTTGGTGAGAAAAACATAATAATTTTTTAGTGATGTGATGTAAAAATAAATAACTAAATGCAAAATGATCCTTAATGCAAATTAATCTAATATGATGAATGAATAAAATGGATGAGATGGACTTAGCAGCAGAATTCACAAGATTTCAACAACAATAACATGAATAGGTTAGGATAATCACATCAATTAACTTAGTTCGTTCTCATCATGTTAATAATGTTTCAAAAAAATATTCCATGGCAACTCGATCTTTCATAACCTTGAAACCAATAGTAAGTCCTTTTGAAATATTTTACTTAAAAAACATGCATATTAATGATCATATTTAACTAAGGGTTTCTTAGAATTTATGTGAAGTAACAGGGACTGGGTCGGTTTGAAACAATTTAATCACATAAACCTAAAAGCTATGCAAGGTAATAGAGGTCGGTCAAGTTATTACGAACCTTAATTTAATCTGGGTCGGATATAAATTAAGCATGCAGTTTTCAATTATTGTGTCTATTAGCCATTATCTAGGTCGAATTAAGCAACTAATTCTAATGCATTCAATCACATTTTAATGAATGAAATACATGCATAATTTTAATTAAAAACATGATCGACTGAGGCACAAAACATCATAACATGATTTAAATAAACTTTATTGAATTAATGCAATGATCCTAGCTAAACATAATTAAGCTACCATTACTGATGAAAAAATAACAAAGCAATTTGCAATCATATTGAATAATTAAGAAAGAGCAAAAAGGAAGAAGAAACTCTTTGATAATTGTGGTGACTAATCGTGGAGTTTTCCTCCTATTCTCACAACTGCTCTTCTAAAACTATTCCTCAAGGTAGCCGGCCAAGAGAGTAATTTCTCAAGGATTTGTTGGCTAAAGGAAATATGGATATTTATGCATGGAAAGAAAGGAAGTAAATGGGAAAATGAAATGAGAATAAGGGATGAATGATGTTTGAGAAATGAGGAATGATAAAGGGATGATTGAAATGAGGAATAGAGGTGAGTATTTATAGTGAAGGATGGTAGGTGTGTGTTACTAAAAATAGCATGATGAATCCCTTAGGTTTCTCCTTCCCATAGTCGACCATAATTTGTGGAGAAGGGAGTTATTTGGTTGCTTGATTCATGCATGATATCATGCTTCAATCAAGAAAGGGGTGAACGGTTTCTTGGGCAAAGTTGGTGTGCTATTTTTTGATTTATTTGTAAGTGTAGGGACCTTCAGTAAATCTCCCAAAAGTGAATTTGTGATCAGTCCAAATGCCTTTTCCAAATTGAGCTTGTTCTCCATTGTTTGGAAGGTTTGGTGACCTAATTGTTTGCTAAACTTGTCCATCAATTGACCCTTCTTCAATTGGATCAACTCAACTTCTTCTTAACCCATTTTATATGTGTTTTCCATCCATATGGAGAGAACTTGGGCATGTCCATGCAACTTTATTTGAAAAATAAATAATGCGCAATTTCCTTTGTCCAACTGCATTATAAAATGTCAAGATCAATATGTAGCATAAAATAATTAAATTATGTAAAAATAGCATAAAATCACATTCTTCAATAAATCGTGCTCATTATTGAAATATAAATAAAATTCACCCAATTAGTAATTAAATACTCAGGATTAATATTATTTTTAGAAGTGTCATAAACTATAAAAAAATTATATAAATTAGACTATACAATAGATAAGGAACCAAAAGCTAGTGCATTGGGTGTACGACTTCTGCAGTACGTAACGTCATTCACAATAGTGGAGTTCATAGCCGAAGACATGGGTAAATGATATCCTCTCATTGGCATTACATGGTTGATGAAAAGTAAATGTGGCTACGGGTTGTTCATCTTTGTGATGAATGACTTGATCACTATGTGATAGTGATTGTCTTTTTAAGAAAAGAGATGTAATGGTTACCATGAGATAAAATAGGACCATACTGGGAAACTAGGTATTATACCAAAGAGTTCAAGGACATACTATGAGGGTAACACACTTATGACAAGGTTATTGGACGAGCACTAAGTAGATGCTTTTGTAATAGTATGTCATTAGGGAGAACTCAGTTACGATACTATAATGGAATGACTTCATGACTAAATGAGTTTATAATTAATAGGTAAAAAGCCAGAACATAATTATAAATCATTTTAGCCCTAATTACAAATGTTCAATTGGTCTCTCTGCTAGCTTATTGAAACCAGAAATGAATTGTTTGTTTGAATAGAAATGAACGAAATGAATAGGAAAAGAGAAATGAGAAACTTTCAAGAATGACTATGGTTTTTTCCAAAATCAAAAAATGGAATCATTTGGAAATGAATGTAGGTTTCCAAAATGGAAATGGAAATAGAAAGGGAAAGAAAAATGATTCATTTGCAATTATATATGGATTACTTAAAAATGATCGAAAAAATGAGTTTATATTTTTGAGATATTTTAAAACCCAAAATGAAAATAAATCATTCGATCACAGTGAAGATGTTGAGTTGTGAATTATTAAAAATATTTTATCAAAATTTTACAAGGATAAAATGGTTAAAATTTTATTAGGGGCAAAATCATCAAAATTTTACTAAAAGTAAAATAGGGATGAGTTTTTTAATATATAATGTTAAAGTTTATTTTACAAATTAGAAAAATTGAATCAGGTTGAATCACATTACTCAGTACTAGGTCGAAAGGCCCAAGAAGTACTCATAATTCGACCCGATGTAAGAGACACCCAAAACCCCTCATATAACATGAAAGGGGAAACAACCCTAGTAGGAATACTAGGGTGTGTCGACCACCCCACTCCTACTCTAAGTAGAAAGTTATTTTTCTATTTGAAATAAACCACTACAACTCAATAAGGGTTTTCCTTCTCTTTATATAAATAGATAGCACCGGTAGGGCATTAAACACAACTTTGAGAGATTGTTACTCTATCAAAAAATAGAGAGAATTTATTCTCAACTATCAAATATATTTTTCCAAAATAACAATTCTACTAGTTTCTATTAAAGAAGAGAATTTCTGTTTTCACCCCAAATAAAAGAGAGAAAATTTTTCTAGTTTTATATTTCATTCAAATGGTTCAAGCCCACACTCGAAGCAGTTCGTGGAACGAGAATAGAAGAGAAGATCGTTTAGTTGAAAGTTAGGAACAACGAACTTCCACTAAGCTGAAAACACAAGTATGAATTCGGTTAAGGTTTATTACTATAAATATTACAAACCGGTTTGGTTTTCAAAATTTTAACTTTGCGCTGTACAAGAAAACCATTTTCAAAACGGATTTTTTTCCAAAAATTTGTATTAAGAGCCAGGTTGTGTTAGGTTTATAGTTTAAATTGAGACCAAATCTCTATGTTCATCTTGTTTGATTTGTATTTTATAAGATGTTACATTCTTGTAATTATTCGCATGTTTAAGGTAATATATGGGAACGAATGTGATATTATATATTTGTTATATAATTTTTATTTTTTGCCAATGATATGATTTTTAGGAAATAGACCGTGGACTATCATCTCCACGTAGGATTATTTCTTATATATAGAATTCTTATGAGTCGGATACAGACATAGGATTTAAATGTAAGTTTTTTTTCCCAAAAGGAGTCCATAACGAGAAGAAGATGGAGTGATGGTGATCGAAGATACAAGGAACGCCTTATGGTGAAAAACTATGTAATTTTTTTTGTTTTAATTGCTCATCCCCTTATATATCTATTTAGTAATTGTTAAAAATATAATTATGATATATATGTATGAGATGATCCACAGTTGATCGATTAAAGATAAGAAGTGTGGTAATGAGAAGGTGCATGAATAGGATTGGCTTTGACAAGGAAAGACTTGGTTTTTAAGTGGTCAAATATGACTCACCTCCCTTTTCTAGGACCCTACTTGGTACACGGTTTACATTCACTTCTTCAATTTTTTTCCTTTAAAAGAAAAATTGTGGAGAATCAAAATTGTTGATTTTTATGAATAAATGAATGTGAATATTATAAAATTGTCACAGCAAGTCATGCATATATGAGATAAGCATGTCATATAATTTAAGGAAGAATGCCACAAGTACTTGCCATGCATATATTGATAATTAATGATTGAAATTTGAAATTAGAAACCTTGCATGTTTTTAAAATATTAAGTGGGAGAGGGTCCCTAAATAAGGCTTACGACCTCTATCAATGGTTTCTTGTGATGGCATGAAATGGGTCTACCCCAAGGTAGACATTGTCATGTGGATTTCACTGAGGAGACTTCTTGAAAGTAAGCAGAATTTTCTTATGATCATATGATAGTTGGATCAGCCTTGTGGTAGATATTATCATGCGATACATTAAAAAAATATGTCTTCGAATAGGACAACTAGTCACAGCATGCTACTTGTTGAGATTGTCTTAAGATGACTTATTTGTGATGCATGATGCGACAGGTGTTGAGTTCATGGTTATATACTAAAGACCATCTGGTTAAGTGGTTATACACTAAAGACCATCTATTTAAGTAACTCTCCAAGGAGCTATGCTTAATTTAAAATGATGGCCAAATGTTACACGATTGTTAGTACGTGTGAATGCCTATGGAATTAGGTTCATGTACTAATTGGATTGAAAATTAGTTGATCATGATCACCCCAAGGTGGCTTGATTTAATAGGTGTAGCAATTGTCTTTGCAATGACTTACAAATGTTTTCAAGGTTTAATGTAAAACACATGCATTATTTTAATGTATATCATGATATTGAAAAATGTTTTCAAATATTTTTTTAAGACAAAGATATTAATATATGAATGTTTTATTTTCAATTTGAATATGACTCTAACTCCCTTATTGAACATACTCACTAAAAACAAACTGAATGAAAATAACAATAAGGAATGGAAAAGAAACCTGACAATTTTCCTGAGTTGCGAGAAACTTAAAATAGTTCTTGATAATAAGTGCCCACCGGCCACTCAAGCTTAGGCTAGAAAATGTTGGGAGGATTCTGATGAGATAGCTCATTGTTATATACTGGCAAGCATGATCAACACTCTATATTAGCAACTGAAGAGCTGTAAGGCTACCAAAGTGATTTTGGGTAATCTAGGAGACATTTTCGGAGGCCACTGCCTTAGCTTGACAATCTATTATAACTAGCTTGATGAATGCCTGGAAAAAGCCTGAAACTCCGGTCAAAGATCATACGATTACTTAAATGGGATATTTTACTAAAGTAGTGGAAAATGAGGCCAATTTGGACTAGAACATTCAAATTGAGATGGTGTTCAAAAGCTTTTCCAAGGATTTTGCTAGCTTTTGGGCCACATATAACCTTAGCACCTATCCGAAGAGTAGAAGCAAACATAGTTGTTGCTACTTCCTTAAAAGAGAAGGGAAAGTATGCTAAGAAAGGCAATGCTAAGGACTTTGGGCCATCACATGTGGGAAGGAAGAGAACCAAGAAGCCTAAAGACTTATCTAAGTCTAAATGCTTCTTTTGTAGTAAGAAAGGACACTTCAAGGTAAACTGTAAAAAGTGGAAGGATTACCTAACTACCAAAGGCAAAGCCATGGAACTCCTGATGATAGAAGCTTGTTTGATGGAGGATTCAATATATTATTCGGTCATTGATTCGGGAGTCACTAATCATGTTTGTGTTTCTCAATAAGGTTCAAGGAGACGAAAGATCTTAGAGATAAGAATCTATCGTTGCGAACCAAAAATAGGACAGCTGTCAGTTGAAGCAGTGGGAGATGTACACCTTTATTTTAATAATTTTAGGAAGATTATTTTAAGAGACATTTTCTAGGTACCAAGTTTCAAAAGAAACTTAATTTTGTTGCATTTTTATAAAAAGATGACTTGACCGTAACTTTTAATAATGGAATTGCAATATCTAGAAATTGCAATCTTATCTGTAATGGATGGATGTCAAATAATCTTTATTTTATCAAACTAAATATGTACACACTGCTTGAGACTGAAATATCAAATAAAAGACTTAAAACTTCTTACTCTAATAAGGCGTACCTTTGGCATTTGAGACTTGGTTATATTAACCAAGAAATAATCACTAAACTTGGTTATATTAAGAAATGTTTTAATGCAAAAGGAATAAGGGCTGAAAAACCCCTAGAACTTGTTCACACTAGTATATGTGGCCCCATGAAAATCAGTGCAAGAGGTGGTTACAAGTATTATGTAACCTTTATTGATGACTATTCCAGATATGGGTACGTATATCTAATGCACCGCAAGAGCAAAACCTTTTATAAATTCAAAGAGTTTCGTGTGAAATTGGAGAAACAACTAGGTTTACCCATAAAGACACGTCAGTCTGATTGAGGAGAATATTTATCTGATAAGTTCTTAGGATACCTCATAAAGAATAAAATTCTATACCAGTTAACCGTGTCAGGTATTCTACAATAGAATGATGTGGCAGAGAGAAGAAATTGAACGTTGCTAGACATCGTACATTCGATGTTAAGTTATTTGAAGCTACCAATCTCTTTCTAGGGATATGCAATATAAATGGCTTGCTATATTCTGAATGATGTGTCAACTAAGGTAGTATCAAAAATTCCACACGAATTATGGCATAGCAGGAAGCCAAGTCTACAAAAATTTAAGCATTTGGTGATGCCCAACCCACATAATAGACAAAGATGTGAGGAAGTTGGACTCACAAATAAAATTGTGCATATTAGTAGGATATCCAAAGGGAACAAAGGGTGGTTTTTTTTATAAGTCGAAAGAGAAAACTTTTATAGTGTCAACTCATGCTACTTTTCTTGAAAAAAGTTACATTACTGACTTTAAACCTCAAAGTAAAGAGTTACTTGAGGAAATTTTAAGAAATATACAAAACCCTACAAAAACGATTCCAGAACCAACTCCAAATAATAGAGCTGCAAACGATAAGCAGCATAGGGTGCTTTGTCTCAATGGGCATAGGCCTGAGTTGTTCCAATCTAGCAGAAGTGTTTCTAATACTGAGTATTCCAAATAAGAAGATGATGAGCCATTCACATATGATGAAGTGATGCAGAGAGCTGATTCTAAGATCTGGGAAATAGCTGTGAAAGTTGAGATAGAATTTATGTATTCCAACTTAGTGTGGGAACTTGTAGACTTACTGGAAAGGATAAAACCCATAAGGTTAACGTGGATCTACAATAGGAAGAGAAATGCATATGGAAAAGCGGAAACTTATGAGGCCAGACTTGTAGCAAAATATTATACTAAAAAAGAAGATATTGATTATGAAGAAACCTTCTCTCCAGTTTTCATGATCAAATCAATCTGCATATTGTTATCCATTGCGACGGCTCTCGATTACGAGATCTGGCAAATGAATGTAACATCCCAGATCTGGCTGGTCTAAAGTTTGGGTGTATAGTAGTAAATAGTCTATCTGGCATAGTGTTATCTGCCCACATGATTATTTTGGCGTATACATGTAGGCATACAGTAACTGCCACATGAGTTAGTAAATTTGATTTCAGGATATTCTGCTATATTTAGGAGAAGTTTGTGTTAAGAGATAAAGAGTATGTATGGAATGAGTATTCGTCAAAAGTATAGTGTGCCTAATTTGTATGAAATACTGTGTTAGTTAGACTTTAAATAATCTGGATAGAAACCAACTGTATAGCCTAGCCTGAAAAGTATGATGAAAGGTACTTATTTATATTTCTCTCAGAAACTGTTGGCCATTAAGAAAGCAAGTTCTGAAATAGATGACACTTGTTAAATTCTACCAAGTAAGATGAGTCGTATTTATATGTGAGAGATGACTTCAGAAATGGTTCTTCTCTCTTCTTCCTCTTCCTTAAGTGGTATTTACTGATACCTTCCTTAAGCTTGAATGTATCTTACATCAATGATCTAGAAGCTATGGTTCTTTTATAATTAGTGATTATTTCGCATCAGGGTAAGTATTTTAGCTCTGCATGTTAAGTTATGAGTAAATCTATATGTGGTGATTGAATAGTAAGACTGCAAGTATAAGGTTTTTGCATAAGATTGTCTGCGATTGATATGATCAGTAATATGTACAATAGTAGTAATAGTGAAATTATGTTTCTAAGTAGTGGTTGTTACTAGTTCGAGATGGATATCTGGATCAAGAGTCTATTAACCAATCTAACTTAATCAAAGTCTATTGATTAAGTCAAATTGAACTAGCTTTTGCTCACTCTTAATTACAATGGGCTTGCTTTGGGTTTTATAGATTCGTAGCCCAGACCCAATAATATGCTGTTTTTCCCGTAAAGCCTATAAAAGTACTATAGAGGCTTCTGTACTAGGAGCCAAGTTGCATTCCCCCTCCCCTCATTTAAAAAATGGGAAAATTAGTCTTTATACATTAGATCAAAGAACAAATTAATCGTTTCTAATAAAAATTTCATATATTTTTACTATTAAAAACTAGCGTGACTAACATAAGAATTAGACAGTAACACGCGAGATGCCACATGTACCTCATGCTGACATAGGGGGGCCAATTTTTAACAGTAAAACTGGATGAATTTTTTTACAAAAGAATTAGTTTGCTCTTTGATCTATAAATACTGATTTTCTCATTTTTTGAGTAGAAAAAGCAAAATGTAATTCGACTTTTAGTGTAAAGACCTCCATGATAGTTTAACCTGGTAAGGCATTATTTTACCATGAAAATAAATGTTAAGGGTTTTGATATTAGTGAATGAGATATAAAATGAAGCAACTTCCTGATGGGCTCCAAAAACTAGATTACACTTTCATGTTGGTCATTAGATGTTTAATTTTAAAGCCAAAATGGATGGGGAGTCCCTATTGCAATACTCGTGAGCATTAAGCTTACCTATCCTTCGAAGAAACATATTGAGTTTGTAATTAGTTGGTCAGTGTGCTTCTTGTGTTATTTCCATCGTCATGTTAATAAAAGTAATATTAGTTAAATATTAATTAACATGATTTCAAATAATAAAATTTAATTTTTAATTAAATAAATAATAAAAAATCCATCAATTAAGAACTAGTATTTTGTATTATCCATGTTTACATGTTTTTTTTAATGGTAAATAGTTGGCCTCCATAAAACAAATTAGGAGGTGAACCTACCACATGTTACACAATCCCATCATTGGGAAACAAGCAAAAAAAGACAAATTTAAAGCCTCAATAAAGAAAATAGAATGGAACGGAAAAACTTAAACAAGAAAGAACCGAAACATCATAAAAAAACCTCCTAGAACAACAAGCCAATAAACTAGCAAACTGTAACACCCCTAACCCGTATCCGTCGTCGGAACAGGGTTACAGTGTAACACCCCTTACCTGTATTCGATGCCAGGACAGGGTTCAAGGCATTACTGACTTAAACATACACCATTTCATAAAATCGGGCCATAAAATTTCATTCGTATCAAAACTTTTCAAACACATGCATGTCATCCCTTATTTGGGTTTACGAAGCCCAAAACATACATCGGAATTGATTCATGACTAAACCGAGAACTTGAGAAGTTTAAGGAAAACTTAGAAAAATTTTCCATGAAACAGGGTCACACGCCCGTGTAGACATAGGGACACGCCCGTGTGCCTTTGACACGCTCGTGTCCTCAGGCCGTGTAACTCTCCATTTATGACATCAGCATGAAAATCGAACCACACGGCCAGGCCACACGCCCGTGTCTCCTGGCCTTGTCCCTCACACGGTTGAGACACACAACTGTGTCTTGGCCCGTGTAGTCAACACTTAGGCTATTTTCCAAGCCTTCATGTTACCCATAAACCCTTACAACCTTATACATATTTAAACTACTAATCATGGCATCATTTTAGTGATTAAACACTCTTTATTTAGATATATTCATAACATTAATGTGTCCTCTTACAAGCAATGCCTCTACTCATATAATACCAAGTCTAGCTTCCTTAATTCACATTCATAAGACTTGTCATTTTGATGATCACTTTTACCATTATACTATGGTTATCAACTTATCCATCCAGAACTCATGTTCAACCATTATCACGTTGTTTTTATAACATGCAATTACTACATGGCTATGACCACCTCAATTGGTCATAGAGCATACATCCAACACACATGTCATATTACCAACCTTACATGGGAAACAAACATAATCACATCATAAACACTAGACATGACATGAATAGCTAGGTTTACAAGCCATAATCATTATGAGCTTCTATGTGAAACTACACTCATTAAACTTTAATTTCATATTTTATACAGTCTCTAACTCAATTTTCACAATTTTTGGTGGATTTTTAAAGTCACACAACTGCTGCTGTCCAACACTGTTTTAGTGCAATATAATGATAACTATCATAAGTTCACTTTCAACTAATCATGAACTCATCATTTCATGAATTCCATGTTCAAATGCACAATATAAGTTAACATGATATTGCAACAAAATTTATAATCATAATTCATACATCTTAGCTCACTGATGTCTCAACATTTCAAAGTCTCAATAATCATAAGCTTAGTGTGCATATCTATACCACTCGTAGTATAGTATACAACTATACCTTTCATAACATGTCCTCTTCGGGACTTTCCTAACATCATCCATTGTATTACCCGTTGAACACTCAGAATACTATTGGATACGCAGAACACTTGCACATAAGTGCCACATACACATACTTAGCCAAAGCTACCTCATAACATGTAATGCTCGCAATGGAGCTACTCGCCGGCTAGCTCATAAAAGCTATCGATCAAGGTGTAGCTACACGGGCTGCTCACACAAGCTGTCGGGTATTCGACCAAATCAAGGATTACCTAGCCACCGGTAGGACACACAAGACTATTACCCGGAACCTAATTACATGCATCATATCCATAATAAACTTGGACCAATTCAACGAGCTCGGATGCTTCACTTATATCACGAACTTGGAACAACTCAACAAGTTCAAATTTCTCACATATATCACGAACTCGGACCAACTCAACGAGCTCGGATGCTCGCATCTATAATGAACTCAGACCAACTCAACGAGTTCGGATGCTTCACATATATCACAAACTTGGACAAACTCAACAAGTTTAGATTTCTCACATATATCACGAACGCAGACCAACTCAACGTGCTCGGATGCTCGCATCGATAATGAACTCAGACCAACTCAACAGCTCAGATGCTTCACATATATCATGAACTTGGACCAACTCAACAAGTTCGGATTTCTCACATATATCACTTAATATCAAAACATTAAAAACATGCTACAACACTACATTATTTGCATATGCACTTACCATCGTAAACATATAATTCATAACAACTAAATTAACATACCAATTTAGATTTCAGCCATAAATAAAAATAACATTAACAACATGCTTATTTTATCATACGAACTTACCTCGAATGTAATTTCAGCTAATTATTCTCTCTTTGTCCTTAACAACGTACTTTCTCGATTTAATCCTGAATCTCGATTTTCTTGATCTAACATGATGAAATTCACTCATTTAATCATTACATTAATTAAAACATTCTATAATTCATAATTTGGCAAAATGACCATTCTGCCCTTAGACTTTACAAAAATTATGTTTTTTCTCCTAGGCTCATAAATCGATTTTTATCGAATTTCCTCCTTTATCAAACCTAGCTGAATTCTTTTTATAACTATAGCAACTCACAATTTCAATTATTTCACACATTTACAACTTATTTTACAACTTTACAAAATAGCCCTTTTTAGGTGTTTTCATGCAAACTTCTTTCACAAAAGTTGTTTATTACACAAACATGACTCATTTTCTTCCACAAAAATTCAGTAAAAAATATGAGTATTCACATGGCAAAACCCTATACATTCAACCATTTTGCAAAATAATCCCCTCATTAGCTAGCTTAAGCTACAAGGGTCCCAAAAGTGTAAAAATCATTAAGAAAAATCATCAAAACCACTTACTTGCAAGAGAACTAAGTGGCTGAAAGTTTAGGCTCTTTAAACTCTCGTGTTTACTACCATTTTCAGTGGAAGAAGAAGAAATGAAAAAGATGAAAACTTTCTTCTTTATTTTATTTTATTAAAAAAATCACCTAATGTCCACCAAATTTTGACTTTTCAACTTTCTTGTCCCCTATGGCCGGCCATCACTCCCCTAATGGCCTATTTTCACTTTAAAGACCTCCAATTTTGGTTCTCTAGCTATTTAACATATTTGGATAGTAAAACAAAACTTTTGCCCTTTATACGATTTAGTCTTTTTTCGCAATTAAGCTCACAAACACTAAAATTAATTCACCAAATCTTTCATGCACTTGTATAATTGTGCTATAATACCAAAATAATATTAAAATAATTTCTCTGACTTTGTATTTTTGGTCCTGAAACCACTACTCCGACTAGACCCAAAATCGAGCTGTTACATATGGAGCATTATCAGAACTTTCAGAATATTTTACAAATAATTTATGTAAATTACTATTCATTAGACAAGATCATTTAAAACATCCCTTAATTGGACCCTCGAGGCCCAATATGAGCATTAGAGTCGAGTCGAGACTTAATTAAGAACTCTGAGAATTTTTTGCACAATTTTAAAATTTTTTCAAGGTGCAAGACTCACACACCTGTGTGGTCCAAGGGACACGCCCGTGTGACCCTAGGACACACCCGTGCTACAGGCCATGTTCGACCTCGTGCAACTCTTGCACTTGTGCACACAGCCATGCCACACGCCCGTGTGCTAGGCCGTGTGGTTAATTAATTCAATTCGAAATTAGGTGCAAGTTTCATACGGCCAAGACACACGTTTGTGTTCTAGGTCGTGTAGCACACGGCTGAGACACACGTCCGTGTCTTTGCCTGTGTACTCAATTCTGAGCATTTTGTTCTCTTGAATTCAAGGTACAGGGGACACACGGCCTAACTACAAGCCCATGTACCCGGCCGTGTGTCATACACGGTCTAAACACACACCCGTGGGTCTACCCGTGTGGACAAAATAAAGTCATTTCTAGCTCCATTTCTCACCCAAATTCACACCAATAATCTGCACTTAAACTCACATCCATAAACCAACCAATTCAAGCATTCAAATTTATCAAATTCCATCATTCATATGGGGCATCATTACATGCATACATGTCTATAATCTTACCTTAGTTAAGTCCTAAAGTTAGACATAATTTGATCAACTACTTAACATATATGTAGCTAACATAGTTTGACATTAAAAGTATATCAAAACAAACCATTACTAGCCACTCCAATAGCTAGATTACAAGCATCATTTACATTTACATGTCAGTATGGCCAATATAACCTATAAATGCCATTACAACGATAATTTATTCACCATAATATACCGACATGGGCCGATGGATAGTATGAGTGATCTCCGCCAAGCTTCTAATCCAATGAGCTTCCAATTTACTATAAAATAGGGAAATAAAAATAAGTAAGCATATAATACTTAGTAAGTTCGTATAACATAGTACTTAAATTACCATTCATTCTATTTTGAGGTAACTATGTAAGGCACATTCATTCAATTTGACCTCAAGCCCTACACATACCCTCATTGCCCTTGTTAGTCATATATTCCATAATAACATCAAAAACATGTATGGGCTCAATAACAATCAAGTTTCCATGCACATATGCTTTCCATAACATGTATAATTCACATTTTTATATCTCAAGTATAATTTCATACTAGTTTATTTTGAGTTCAGATCATTTCATATCAGAACTTTACTCATATTACTCGGAATATCAAGGTCACGATTAGTACACTCAAGGTGTACAAGTCTATAATCAAGAATGAACATATATTCATCAAATAAAGTCCATGTACAATTATCATCATCTCATGTTTTCATATACCATTTTTCATGTAGCATCATTTTCATGGATTTCAGACAACTACTTGTAATAACTCATTTCTTATTCATGTCCTTTCATGTCAAGATTTTTACCCGTTGAATTTGTTCAGAACATTGATGGATACACATGTAGTACACCCAAGGTGTATAAATCATAATCCGTCAATTCATATTCAATGGTACTCACAAGGTACTATTTCAGAGAGTACACTCTCGAGCCACACACGTATTGTAACAGCCCATTTTTCAGTGAAATCAGAATAGTGGTTTTGGGACCACAAATCCGACTCAAAATATATTTTTTTTATCATATGGCCCCTAATATGTTAGAAATGACGTGTGAAAATTTTGATATAAAAATTTTATCGATTAAGTGTTTAATTACGAGAAGGACTAACTCATATAAAATGTGAATGTTGAATTATAGTAGCTAAATAACTATGGAATTCAAAACTTAAGGTCCTTATATAGTAATTAGACCATTAAGAAAAGTATGTAGAGTTTTCATGACTACTCATCCATGGAAATATAGAAAAAGGTCAATGACTAAATTAGAATTTGAAATAATTAATTAAATTAAAAGATGATCAAAAAGAAATAGCATCTTATTTTTTTCATCTTCAACCTTAAAAATACATGGAAACAATAGGAGAGAGAAAGGAAGCTTTCAAGGCCTAATTGTAACATCCCGAATTAGGGCCTAGTCGGAACAGTGGTTTCAGGACCACAAATCCGACATAAGAAAATTTATTTTTATTATATTTTTATGGTCTAAGATTTCACGGAATGATTTCGTGAAAATTTCGTTCGAAAATTTCGACGTTTGGGCACTTAGTTTGGTCAAAAGGACTAAATTGTAAAAAGTGAAAAAGTTGAGTTCTACATGTTAGAGGTATCAAATTGTTATGAAATTTTAAATAGGAGGTCCTTAAATGGTAATTAGACCATTTTATAACTTGTTGAACAAAAATGGCCTTGGATGGATAAAATTTCAAAGAAAGGCAAAAGGGGCATTTTGGTCATTTAGGGGTAAAATGCATTAAAAGACAAATTTTAAAACCCAAATGTGTCCCTTTCTTCTTTCTTCAGTCAAATTTACCTAGCGAATCCATGGTTAGGGTTTGGCCAAGCTTTCAACCTCAATGGTAAGTGATTCCGAGCCCCATTTTTAATGTTATTTACATTTTTAAAATCCCGGTAACATGCTCTAGTTATTTCTACCGTTATTTTGAGCTAGGGTTTGTGTTTAAAAACTTACCCATGAATGAAATTATTGTATTTTTATGTATAATGGTAGAAAATGAGTGTTGGGTGTTTAATAAATGACTTTTACTAAGCGATTTTCGATGAAAACGTCCGAAAGGACCGTTTTATAAAAGTTGTAAAATTGGCCATAAATGGTGATTTAGTGGAAATTAGGGGCTTTCATAGTTATGAAAAATGATCAGCATGTCATAAAACATAAGAAAATAGGATGAATTTTAATTTCCGAGCATTGGGGCAAAAGTGAAAATATGCAAAAGTTTAGGGGTCAAAATGAAAATTTGTAAAAATATGATTTTTGGCCCCTATGAATAATGTGACTAAAAATTAGGCTACATGTGATATTATAGATCAAGGAAAACAAGATTCGGGCTTAGAACAAGGTTGAACAAGGTTAAATACAAACTCGAAATAAATAGTCGTACTCGAAACCGAGGTGAGTTCATATGTCAATGATAATGCAATGATATTATTATTTTTCATACTTGAACCTAAATTGATGTGTTAACATTGTGTTATGGATATTTATTTAGTTGATATGAAGGTTATATATTGTAACAAACGCCAAATTATAATTATATGCAATACCATGTTTATCTTATGGACTAATGTCTAAATAAACATGGAAATGTGTTAAATTGGATGTACATTGCATGAGCGGGTATGCCTAATGAGATACTTGATGGATAGATAAAAAAATCTCGGTTGAATAAAAAGGGAAATTCGATGGATAAACCATGCCTTACATGACTTGAGATCCTGCATGTGTTGCAGAAAAGGATTTAGCCCAGACGGGTAATCCGTTGATCTCAAATATAGAAAGGATCTAGCCCAGACGGGTGTTCCTTAAGTGATCGAGCCTCTCGAAGAATATGTGTGCATTAAGGATTTAGTCCAGACGGGTAATCCGATTAGGGTCTGAATTTAGCCTGGACTGGTAATTCAGATCTAAACTCATTGAGAGTGCTTGTCGTTACAAGGGATTTATCCTAGACTAGTAATCCCAACATCACTCCATGAGTTTATATTACGGGGGATTTAGCCTGGACTGGTAATCCCGCCGTAAGATGTGAGGTACGCGGGAGTGCGCATATGAAATGATCACTTGTATGAATTGACGGTGAATGGGATATCCATCGAGATTCCTAGAAATTTAATGAGATTAATATGAGAAATGAAATAAAAGGTTCTTGCCATGATACATAATGTATGTTATATGATAATATTATGATGCACGTGAGTTGTCATGTTTGACGAGTGCAAATGCTAAATGATAGCATGTAAGTACTCAAACCCATGAGCATGTGTTTGACATGTGAAATGAAATGGACTTATGACGATGGTGCAAATGAATGAATGATATTTATGAGAATAATTTCTTTGACAAATTTGTGATGGTTATTATCTTGTTGCACTAAGATAGATTTGGTATAGCAGCATTGGTCTAACTTTGAAAATCCACCAAAGATTTTAGAAATTGAATTAAATACTGAATAAAATATGGAATTAAATCTTAATGAGTCTAGTTCCACATAAAGGAAACAGTGTAAGCAAAAGAATTTTGTATCATGAGATATTTGAATTCTTGTGATACAGAGTCGGAGTGATTCTAGACTCCCTTGTCTCAAATTTGTGAAATCACTAGAAATTGTACAAAAATAATTATGAGTTAAAATTCATATTACTAAAACTTAATGAGTCTAATTTTATGAGAAAGAGACAAGAACATTATCTGAATCTCGTACTATGAGATAAATAAATTTTAGTGAAGAAAGGTCGAAGCTGTCAAATAGCGAAACAGAGGAGATTTTGAATAATAAACTGTACTTCTTGGCTAAACTAAAAATTCTAAAAATTTTATGATAAGAATAGATATGAGTCTAGTTTCTGGGAAAATTAATGGATATTAATTTGGAGTTCCTTAGCTTGAGTTATAAATAATTTATCGACTATGAATCGAGTAGATAGCTTGACCAGAATATGAATAAAAGCATAATTATAGTTATTTTACCTAAGGAAACATGATATTATAATGCTTATTATTTTTATATGGACTTACTAAGCGTAAAGCTTACTCCCCCTTTCCATTTTTTTCTACTTTTGACAGGTCAGCTCAGGGCTGGAGATCGTCGGAGGAAGCATCACACTATCGAGCCTTTCCCTTTGGAGTATTGACATGTATATGTTAAACGTGTTCAAGTGAGTGCCATGTATAGGGACTTAGTTTTTCTATGATCGATGTTGTTGTGATTTGCCAAATGTATTGGCTTATAATGATTTGTTGTATGTACCCATGAGATGTGGCTTATAATGATTTTGGCTTGTAGGCCTATTCATCCATGATATGTGTAAATGTCTTGTGATGTGGGTATGTGATTATGCTTGTTCACTATGTATAAGAAGTATATGACATATGTACATGGTGAATGCCTTAGGACCATTCGAGGTGGTCATGGTCATGGAATAAATGTGTGATATGGTAATAAGTTGTTAGTGCCCTGAATATGGATGTTTAATTTATAAGTTAGTATAGGACACGGGTAGGCCACACGGGCGTGTCCCATAGCCATTTCCCAAAGTCAGTATTGAACACGGGTAGTCCACACGGGCGTGTGCCATGGCCGTGTTTAAAAGTCAGTGTTGTCCACAGACTAAGGGCATGGGCGTGCCCCAAGCCACACGGGCGTGTGAGTCCACACAGCCCATCCACACGGGCATGTGACACTCCTAAGCTAGAAATTTTTAAGTTGCCCAAAGTTTACTGAATGTTTTCAGTTTTGTCCCGAACCTCCCTAATGTAGATTATAGGCCTCAATGGCGTGAATAAGGGACGATATGCATATGTTCTAGAAGTTTTAATTTTTGGGTGAAATTTGGTGACCCAGTTTTGTATGTTTATGAATGTTTAAGTCTGGTAATGCCTCGAGCCCTATACCGATGTTGGATACGAGTGAGGGGTGTAACACTAATTGGGTAAGTTTCGGATTTTTCAGATTGCATGGAGTGTCTATCTCCATCATTTCAAATAGAAATCCTCAGTTTACTTCTCGATTCTGGAGCAAATTGCAAGAAGCTCTGGGTACCCAGTTACACTTCAGTACTGCATTTCATCCCCAAACAGATGGTCAATCTCAACAGGTAATACAGATCATGGAAGATATGCTTCGGTGTTGTGTACTTGAGTTTGAAGGTAACTGGGAAAGGTATTTTCCTCTAGTTGAATTTGCTTATAATAACAGTTATCAGTCTAGTATTAAAATGGCACCGTATGTAGCCTTGTATGGTCGCAAATGTAGAACTCCATTATACTGGACAGAACTCAGTGTGAAAAAGTTACACAGAGTTGACTTAGTCCGAGAGATCGAAAAAAGTGAAGGTAATTCGAGACAACTTGAAAGCAGTTTCTAATCGACAAAAGTCTTATGCTGGTTTGAAAAGAAAAGAGGTAGAATTTCAGGTTGGTGACAAGGTATTCTTGAATGTGTCGCCTTGGACGAAAGTACTTCGGTTTGGTCGTAAAGGGAAATTGAGTCCATGGTTTATTGGACCCTATGATATTATAGAAAGAATTGGACCGGTTGCATATCGGTTGGCTTTACCACCAGAGCTTGATCGGATTCATGATGTCTTTCATGTGTCAATGTTACGACGGTATTGATCTGATCCTTCACATGTTATCTCTCCAACAGAGATAAAGATCCAGCCTGATATGACATATGGTGAAGAACTAATTAAAATCTTAGCTCGGGAAACAAAAGAGTTAAGAAATAAAAAGTTAGCTTTGGTAAAAGTTCTTTGGCAACAATATGGTATAGAGGAAGCTACTTGGGAACCGGAAGCTACTTGGGAACCGAAGGATACTATGAGGAAGCAATACCCGAATCTTTTTACTGGTAAGATTTTCGAGGACGAAAATTCCTAAAGGGGGGAGAGTTGTAACAGCCCATTTTTCAATGAAATTAAAACAGTGGTTTCGGGACCACAAATTAGACCCAAAATATATTCTATTTTTATTTTATCATATGGCCCCTAATATGTTGAAATGACGTGTAAAATTTTTTATATGAAAATTTTATCGATTAAGAGTTTAATTACGAGAACGACTAAATCGCATAAAATGCGAAAGTTGAATTATAGTTGCTATAAGGATCAAATAGCTATGGAATTCAAAACTTAAGGTCCTTATATAGTAATTAGACCATTAAGAAAAGTATGTAGATTTTTCATGATTACTCATCCATGGAAATATAGAAAAAGGTCAATGACTAAATTAGAATTTGAAATAATTAATTAAATTAAAAGATGATAAAAAAGAAATATCATATTATTATGTCATCTTCAACCTTAAAAATACATGGAAACCATAGGAGAGAGAAAAGAAGCTTTCAAGGCCTAATTGGGTAAGTTTTCTTGTCCCGTTTTTAGTAATTTTGGTATTCTTGAAACGGGGATAGCTTAATCTATCTACTTAAGGTATTTTTGAAAATTTATCAAGGTATGAAAATGGGTCATGGTTGTATTGTACTGGAAATTAGAAATTTATGGTAGAAAATGAAAGATTATTGATAGATAAACAACTTTTGCAAAGTGATTTTTTATGAAAACTTGATTTAGGGACTAAAATGTAAACTTGTGAAATTGAAGGAAAAATTCTGAAATTTTATGTAAACATGTGTTGTAAAATTTGTAATGGGGCTTTGGTTAGGCTTGGAATAGGGAGTAATTTGTACAAGTTTCATTTTTTGGGCCTAGGGACAAAATCAAAATTTATGGAAAACTTAGGGGCAAAATAGTAATTTTTCCTAGAACGTAAATTGAGTACATTTAGATATGAAATGTGTGAAATTGATGTTAAATTCATTTATATAGATCTGGACAACACTAATTCGAGGTTAGATTGAGGAAAAGAAAAGATTTTGGATTAGTAGACTTTTACACGAACAAGTGTTGAGGTAAGTTCGTGTAACTTAATCGGACATGTAATTATGTTAATTAATGTTGTGTTGTATGTAATGTGATTTATATTGATGTGCTTCACTTGTATGCTATGATGCAAAATGAAAATAAGCTTGAAATGGTGATAAAAGGGTTACTCCCGATTGGATATTGAATTCTGATGAATATGTACGCTTTCTCGAAACAAGTAGGGTCCTGTATTTGCTGCGGATGGGATTCAGCTCAGACGAGTAATCCCAATGACCTTGTTATATAAAGGATTTAGGCCAGATGGTTATTTCCAGTGTAACACCTCTCGAGCATATGTTATGATTAGGGTTTAGCCTGGACTGGTAATCATAATTGAGCCCCCCGAGCATACATTATGATTAGGATTTAGCCTGGACTGGTAATCCTTTTAAACGATATGTGGCTCGAGAGAGTGTTTCTTGGTTAAGTGACCTAATGCGTACCCTTGAATAAGAAATTGACGAATTGTTGAATTGTACACTTCGAATGCACTACTTGAGCATTCATTGGAATTCAATGATTCAAAGGACATATAACTCTTGACTTGGCATGAAAATCTTGAGATGAAATAGAAATGACTAGATAGAATATTGCTTGATGAGCTCATCTATGTTACTTGATTTATATTAAGATTTTGGTAACTAACATGTTTCATTGAATGGATGTGCTTACGCAAATTTAGCCAAATGGATGGAAACATGATATTGTATGTTTAGATTTAATAATCAAGATTGGTAAGTTTAATTTCTGTTATACGAACTTATTAAGCATGTAATGCTTACTCCTTTTATTTTTACCTTGTCTTATAATGCTCGGAAGCTCGTGAAGGTTGGAAGACTGTTGGAGCACCGTCACACTATCAACTAGCATTTTGGGTATACTTAGTAAAATCATTTTGGTATAATGGCATTTACAGGGAAACTTGGTCAGTGGTGGCTTGAGATGTTATTTTGTAACCTATTCATTGGAATGGCTAGTGATGGTTCATTTTGGGTATGATTTAGTAAGCTCTTGTGATATACATATACACATGTTTTATGCTAAGTTCATGTGCTCAAATGTTGTTAATGTCTAAGTTAAGCTAAGGTGAGTTTGTAACTATGTATGCATGAAATGGTATGCCTTGATGAATAATGAAATTGCCAAATTGAATGCTTGAAATGGTTGGAATTGGTTAAGTGTTTCATGTGCAGGTTTTTGGGTGATTTTGTATGAGAAATGAAGCTAGGAAATGGTTTTATTTTATCCACATGGGCAAACACACGGGCATGTGCCTAGACCGTATATGACACACGGCTTGGTAACATGGGCATATGGTTAGGCCGTGTGTCGCCTGCACCTTAATTTTGAGAAATAGAATGCTCAGAATTGGGCACACAGGCAGAGACATGGGCATATGTCTCCACCATGTGTGCCACACGGCCTAGAATACGGTCGTGTGCCTTGGCCGTGTGAAACCAGCACCTAATTCAAATTAAATTAATTGACCACACGGCCTCGCACACGAGCGTGTGACTTGGCCCTGTGATCTCAATTTGTTCATGAGTTACAAGTCAGAGAGTTACACGGGGTTAGAACACGGGCATGTGTGACCACACGGCCTGCCCATACGGGCGTGTCCCATATTCACATGGGCTTGTGACCCCTGTATAGTGCAAAATTTTCTAAGTTCTGTAAAAACTTCTAAAGTTCTCGGTTTAGTTCTGAACCACTTCCAAAGCATGTTTTGGGCCTCGTAGGCTCCTATTAGGGACTTTATGGTTCATTACAAATGGTTTTAATTTGGACGCAAAATTTATGGTTTGGAATTGTAAAATTGCTTGTGATGTGAGTCCGGTATTGCTTAGTACCCTATTCCGGCATTGAATACAGGTAAGGGGTGTTACACATATACAACAGGTTACCAGTCCAGGCTAAATCCTTTTCATGACATATGCTCTAAAGAGCTTGATCTGGATTACCCGTTCGGGCTAAATCTAATCTATAACATATGCTCGAGAGGACTCATATCTGGATTACCTGTCCGGGCTAAATCCCATCTGCAACAAAATGCAGGACATTCATTTCGAGAAATCACATATCCATTGAATTTTCTATTAATTCAAACGGAATTTAGCATCTTTCGAGCATTATCAAGCATGTGGTCAATCTCATATATTTATGCATTTATTCAATTCAAATGTTCACAGTCAACTCAAACATAAAATTAACATTTTTATCATTTATCATTTGTCGGGAATTATAATTGATCGGGCACTTTCATTTATTGGGCTTTAACGTGTATGTGATCATTTCACATATTTACGGCATTTATACAATTCAAAAATGCAACATTTAATTCAAGCATGAAAACATATACAATTTAGTTACACAAACTGTAACACCCCACACCCGTGCCCCACGCCGGGTCAAAATATGAGGCATTACCTAACATGAACTTATGCATATAAATGTTTTCATAGCACCAAAACACGGTCAAATTAAAACTTTTTCAATTTTATTTATAAACTCCTTAATAAGAGCCTACTAAGCCCAAAACATCCATTGGAACCCATTCGGAAACAATCCGAGTCCTTTAAAGGACTTTCAAAAATAAATCTTAACACAGGGGCACACACCTGTGTGGGAGAGGCAACACGCCCGTGTGACATTTCAACATGGTCGTGCTATTGGCCCCTGTGGCTTACACGGCCTAAGCAATACAGGGACACGCCCGTGTCCTATACCTGTGTGGAATTAATTCTAAATGCACACCTACAGAGGTTTTCACACAGCCTGGAACACGTCCGTGTCTCTAGCCCGTGTCCTTCACACGGCCATGACACGCCCGTGTCCTAGCCCTTGTGCAAAAACCTAGACAATCTGTTTCTGACATCAGCAATCCTTAAGGGCCACACAGCCAAGGCACACACCCGTGTTCTAGGCCGTGCCCTTCATACAGCTGAGACATACAGCCATGTCTCTGCCCATGTGTTTACTACCATGCATACTGACTTACAATTCTTATGTACAGGAGACACACGGCCATATCACATGCCCATGTGGTGGACCGTGTGTCACACACGGCCTAGAGACACACCCATGTGCCTACCCGTGTGGACAAAATAAGGCTATTTACCAAGCCTTTTCATCACCCTTACTTATGTAACCTACATAAAAATCACTCTATACTAACATAAGGGCACATCATATAACCAAAATAACCACAATGGACAACATTTCATTTATGCAATTTACTCATCCATGAAAACATCATCTTTTATTTATAAATCAAAATGAATATTGACCATCATCCACGGCCTTATACAAAATGAGTATCATATTCATCATATGAGCTAACACATTATGGCTAACTAACAAAACACTAAACAAAGACTTGAGTCCCTATACATGCCAAAAAACAAAACGATGAAACTAGCTATACCAAGGTCTTGAATGATAGTGTGATCGAAGCTTTTGATGTCACTGGATCCTCGATGCTAGCTTGGCAGCACTAACAGGAAAGAAAAGAAAGGAGGGTAAGTGTGGGAGCTTAGTAAGTACATATATGCAAATAAAGTGTAATTATAAGAAAATCATAGTCACCCAATGGTAGGTTGTCATGCTTAAAAGCTATGAATTACTTAACGCCTCTATCTTACTCTTCCTTTCATTCATGTATACATAATACACCTCATTCTTTACTCAGGTTCTAACCATGATTTTGGTATACATACCTCATTAAAGTATTCTCTAACTAAATCTTCGGGTTACCCGTTGAACTCTCGAAATACATATGGAAACGCGGGGAATTTGCATCTAAATGCCATCTAAGAAATCAGGGCTACCTTGTGCTATGAAACACTCATATTTGAGCTACTCACGGGCCTTTTTATCAAGTCAGGACCCGAACCCCATAGCTTTCATGTAACGTATGCTAATTGAGCCACTCACAGGTCTATACACAATGTCAGTACCTGGGACCCACGTTACCTATAGCATTTATCTCATGAACACAGACTCAACTCATGAGTTCAAACCACATAATTTTCATAACATGCTCCTTTGTATCTTATGCTATGTCTAAGGTTCAACGGGGCTTCATATCAAATCGAATAGCATCGCATTTGCTCACATTGTAATGTATTCGCATAACATGTCATTCATACATTCATGGCAGCAATTAGAATTTAGATACATAACAATCATAAGCTAATTACACATGTATATTATTAAAATATATCAAAGTAAGCTTCAATAACATATTATTTACATATGTACTTACCCCGATACAAAATTATGAAGACGAGCTTAATCCTCGTAAACTTTGTTCTTGCCCTGATCAAGACTCGAATCACGTTTCTCTTTATCTAAATTAATAAAATTCATTTATTTCATCAGCATATCAATTTAGACGCCCGAAAGTTCATAATTGGGCAAAATGACTATTTTGCCTCTAGATTTTCACAAAATAACCATTTTACCCTATGCTCGAAAATAAATTTTTATTGAATTTCTTCATATTATAAGCCTAGTCGAACTCTTTTTACTCTTATAGTAATCCAAAATTTCCACTATTTCACACATTTATCAACTATTTTACAACTCCCTATTAGGGTTTTCATGATAAATCCCTTCACAAAAGTTGTTTATTACTTACCAAAGAGTCATATTCTTCCATAAAAATGTGAAGGCTTAAAGTTTCTGAAATTTTTCAAGCTTCCATGGCCATTTCTTGGGAGAAAATCGGTGGGAAAGGAGATAGCAAAAACAAAAAGATGATAGCCTTTTTCTCTTAAGTTTTATTTTATTCAAATTAGGTCACCTAACTTTAACTTTTCCATTTTCTTTGTCTCATGGCCGGCCAAGCCTATATCTAAAGGGTCTATTTGCCCTTTAAAGATCCTAATTTAAGTTTCATGTCAAATTAACACCTTTAGCTATCAATTTAAGACTTTTGAGTTTTATGCGATTTAGTCCTTTTTCGCAATTAAGCTCATAAACGCTAAAATTGCTTCACCAAATTTTTCATGCACTAATATAAACATGCTATAATCCTAAAATAATAATAAAATACTTTCTATAACCTCAGATTAGTGGTCTCAAAACCACTGTTCTGACTAGGCCCAAAATTGGGTTGTTACACGAACTTACCTTGACAATGTTCGTGTGTGTAAAATCTACTAATCCGACATTTTCCTCTTTCCTTGTTCTATCTCTAAATTTCATCTATCCAGAGCTATACAAGTAAATTTAACATCAATTTCGCATTCAAGTGGACTTAATTATCATCCTAGGCAAAATTACCATTTTGCCCCTAACTTTTCCATAAATTCTCGTTTCATCCCTAGGCTCAGAAAATAAAATTTTTGCAATTTACTCTCTATTTCAGGCCTAACCAAAATCCCATTACAAAATTTACAGCATATGTATTCATAAAAATTCAGCATTTTTCATCAAATTTCACAACTTTACATTTTTGTCCCTAAATCATGTTTTCATCAAAAATTACTTTGTAAAAGTTGTTTATCTATCAACAACCTTTCATTTTCTACCATAAATTTCTAATTTTCAGCATATTCATCCATGACCCATTTTCCATACTTTGATAACTTTTCAAATTAATCCCCCAAATAGATAGATTAAGCTATCCCGATTTCAAAAATATCAAAATTACTAAAAACGGGCTAAGAAAACTTACCCAATTTAGCCATGAAAGTTTCTTCTCTCTCTCCTAGGGTTTCCATGTATTTTTGTGGAAGAAGATGATAAAAATAAGATGATATTTCTTTTTATCATCTTTTAATTAACTAAATTATTTTACTTTCCAATTTAGTCCTTGCCCTTTTTCTAAATTTCCATGGATGAGTCACCAAAATATCTACATACTTTCCTTAATCGTCTAATTACCATATAAAGACCTCAAGTTTTGAATTCCATAGCTATTTAATCCTTATAGCTACTAGAAGTCAACTTTTGCATTTTATGCAATTTGCTCATTCTCGTAATTAAGCACATAATCGATAAAATTTTCTTATCAAAACTTTCACATGATATTTCTAACATAATACGGACCATATAATAAAATAAAAATAAATTTTATTTTCGGCTCAGATTTGTGGTCTTGAACCACTGTTCTGATTTCACTGAAATTGGGCTGTTACACAAACTCTCCAAAACTAGAGAAGAAAATCAGTAAAAGAGCAAAACCCTATGGAGAGCCAAGATTTAGTAGATTATCGAATTGAAAAAATTAAGTTTTCCAAGAACCAAAGCAAAAACCCAATTAGCATGAAAGACAGTAATTTGACCAGCCCGTCGCAACCACTCTCTTGACCAACTCTGGTGTTTCTTTGATATAGAACCGTTCATTTGATAATCGACGTCCCTCTCTTGCCAACACATGGGCTACCTCATTCGCATCTCTCCCCACATGGTGAAAGGTAACAGTGGCAAACAAACCCATTTTATGCTTAATGTTTGCAACGACTAGGCCTAAAATTGACCTGTCTAGTGTGTCCGATTGTAGTTTTTCATAATCACAAACCAAATCGCCTGTTCGCATGCCTGAGCCTTTGCCACAAACGTATCTACAACATGAGAGTGAGGGTAAGTACAAGCCCCTATTATCAAACCCATTTCGTTTCATACAATAATGCCTGAGAAGGATCTATTTTCATGCACATTAAAAGAGGAGTCAAAATTAATTTTTATAGTGCCCTACTCGGGTGGCCTTTAATAAGTAGTCTTAGACATACAAATAGATGAGCTCTCCTCTAATAGTGATTCTAGTTCTTTCGTATACTCTAAAATAAACCCTGATATATCTTGAATTGATTGTTTGATGCCATCATGCGCCAATCAATTTCTGGCAAACCAAATAGACCATATTATTACTGTCAATAACTTCCTATTTTTGTCATTTGCCATGTTGAATGATTCCATTAACCAATATCTATGGTCTGAGTGCTTTGAGACAGGCAATTTGATAACATGCAAAAAGTCTAGAACTTGTTTTGTAATTGAACAAAACCTAAGGAGATGGTCCACTGATTTAGTACCTTCAAGGCACAACGGGCAAGCACCAGGACTAAGGAGATTTCTCTTAGTTAGGTTAGCATAAGTAGGTATGTAGTCATTGTAGACTTTCCACAACTGAATTTTTATTTTTTTGTGAAATTTGTAAAGCCCATAGAGCTGAGAAAAAACTTGTACCCAGGGTTATAGTAGGCTTGTTAGGAGCTCTCTGGTTGGAAAAGATTTCATGTAACAGTAGCTTGTATCCACTTTGGACTGTATACTCTCTCGTTCCTTTAATGTAACACCCTTACCCGTATTCAACGCCGGAACAGGGTACGAGGCATTACCAAACTTATCACACAAACAACCATACAATTCTAAGTCATGAATTTGCGTCCAAATTAAAACCATTTACATTTAATCATAAAGTCCCTGATACGAGCCTACGGGGCTGAAAACGTGCATTGGAAGTGACTCGGAACTAAACCGAAAACTTTAGAAAATTTTACAGAACTTAGAAAACTTTCCACTAAAAAGGGGTCACACACCCGTGTGGATATAGGGCACGCCCGTGTGGGCAGGCCATGTGGTCACTCACGCCCGTGTCCCGACCCCGTGTCACTCTCTAACTTGTAACTCATTAACAAATTGAGATCACATGGCCAAGTCACATGCCCGTGTGCTAGGCTGTGTGGAATATAAATTTTCATAAAATAGGTGCAGACTTGCCACAGCCAAGGCACACACCCGTGTTCGAGGCCATACCGTCCACACGGCTAAAACCCACATCCGTGTCTCTGTCTGTGTGCTCAATTTTGAGCATTCTGTTTCTCAAAATTAAGGTACAGGGGACACACGGCCTAAACACATGCTCATGGGGCAAACCGTGTGTCGTACACGGCCTAGACACACCCATGTGGACAAAAATAAGGCTATTTACCAAGCTATTTTGCCACTCTTTTATGCACACTACACAACATAACATAGCACCAATCCAAGCATATACATACAACCAAACATCCATAACTAAGACATCAACACATCATTCATGAAAGACATGATTATATGAATATATTTATAACCGATATTAGCCCATTTTCAATAGCCTTATCCAAAATGAATTTCTAACCAATATGAGCCAACACATTTGGCAAAATCAATTATGGCACATAACAAAATGACCAAGTCCCCTATACATGCCATAACTCAAAATGTTGAATTCCTTAATACCAAAATATTTGTTAATAGTGTGAATGGATCTCTGACGATCTCCAAACCCGAGCTAGCTTGGTGTCACTATAAGATAAGGGAAAGAAAGGTGAGTAAGCTATATAGCTTAGTAAGTTCATATGCAAATAATAAGTATCTTAACCACACTTTAATCGTGCAATTTATATAAAGTAAGATAACATAAATATTACTAATATCTTATAGTCATAACTTGCTCAATCACAACCTTACCAAGAGTTTATCACCTATCGAGTTTATTACTTACGAGTTTTACGTACATACCTGTACCAACTCATAACATAACCACATCCTTTCGCATCTTGACATTCTCGTTGAACACTTGGAATATTATCCGAAAAATCTTGTACATAAGTGTCATATATGGAGCTAAAGCTACCTCATATCTCATAACACTTATAGGCTCGCTCATGAGCTATTCACGGGCCTACTCATATAAGCTGTCAGTCAGGATGTAGCTACATACTGCTGTTCACACAAGCTGTCAGGTATTCGCAACATATGCCGGAATACCCAGCCACTATTAGGACGTACGATACCAGCACCCGGATCACATAAACACATATACACATGGGTTCCTAGTGACATGTCATTATTATCCGATTCTATTCCTAAGGTTCAATCGGGATTCCTTGCTTGTCGAAACTTTGTCGAATACGTTCAGAGAGTCAATCACACAATACATGTAATATTAAAACATTTAAAACATAAATATAACATTGCATTATTTACATACAAACTTACCTTAGTACGAAAAATAGTAGAATTGGACCTAATCATCAAACACTTTGTTTTTCCCCCGATCTAGGTCTGAACCTCGTTTTTCTTGATCTATAATAACAAATTTAACTCATTTAACACTCACATTATTCAATTTAGCCCAAAAATCACATTATGACAAAATTATATTTTTCCCCTAATGTTTCACATTTTTACAATTTAGCCCCTAGGCTCGTAAAATGAAATGCATTCAATTTCTTCAAAACCCAAGCCTAGTTGAACCATTTTCATACTCATATCAGCCCACATTTTCCACTTAATCACACTTTTACTACTCATTTTATAACTTTTACAAATAAGTCCTTTTGACATTTTTACCAAAAAATCACTTCGCAAAAGTTGTTTATCTAACACCAAACATGCATTTTCTACCATTAGACATCAAAATACACAAATATCTAACATGGGTAAAATTTTAAACTTCATCTTCTTTCAAATTAGTCCTTGAAATAGCTAGATTAGATTACAAGGATTTCAAAAACATGAAAATAATTAAAAACAGGGCTAGAATGGACTTACAATTGAGCTTGAAAGCTTGGAAAACCCTAGCTATGTCTTCTCTTGTGATTTTCAGCCATGGGAGGATGAAATTGAGAAGATGACATCTTTTATTTGTTAAATTTTTTCTTTATTAGCCAAATGACCAAAATGCCCTTAATGCCAAACTTTAAAATTTCACCCTCCTATGTCCATTTTTGTCCAACTCAAATTATAATGGTCTAATTACCATTTAAGGACCTCCAATTTAAAATTTCATAGCAATTAGACACCTCTAGCTTCTAGAACACACATTTCACCTATTACAAATTAGTCCTCTTAGTCAAATTGGACACCTTATGGATTAAATTTCTTAACGAAATTTTCACCACAATCATTCAATCATACTGCAGACCATAAAAATATAATAAGATAATTAAACTTTCTACGTCAAATTCATGGTCCCGAAACCACTGTTTTAACTAGACCCAAAGTCGGGATGTTACATTTAACTTGCCAAATTTTGAGATTAAGTGGTTTCATCTAAGCTATAGGGATGGATAAGATAGTTATGTTACTTTCTTCCTATAGTTGATTTGTGGAAAAAAGTAGTATTACTATCCCTATGCTTCAGCCAATTAATACGTGCCTTTTGCTCCTAATACATTTCCTCTTTGTCTGCCTCAAAGTTCAAATCTAACTGAATATTTGTCAATTCCGAGAGAGTATCATCATTCAGTTCCTTCATTACTAGCACGCGCAATCTATCCTCCAAGTGTTTCTTACAAGCCATGTGATATTGTTTTAGTTTAGAACTCCAATCCATGGGTCGATGTCCCAAACCATTTAATTTCTCGGGTAAATTTTCTGAAATAGAGCCCCAGTACTCTTAGATAACTGTCTCACACTCACCTTCCAAACACCAATCAGCATTAAATTTGAATCTCCTCTACCCCATCCCATGGTTTTTTATATCTTGATTTTTTGTTGCCACTAAATTCAGACAATGGTTAGAAATGGAATGTAATAAGTGATTAACCAAAACATCAGGAAATTGACACCACCACGTCGCATTTGCTATACCCCGATCAAGTCATTCCCGGATATTTACTGCTGTAAATTTACCCCTATCCCAAATGTACCATTTCCCATTGTAACCCAAATCACTAAGATCACAATCAACCAATGTAGAACAAAAAGCTTCCATTTGGCTTTCTGCTCGAATTCGACCACTTGATTTTTTCAAAAGAGAAAACAATTTCGTTAAAATCACCCACCACTAACCAAGATAATTTTTTATCCTGACCTAGCTTGCAAAGAAGATTCTAGGTAGAATCTCGTAAGCAATCCTCAAAATGGCCATAAAACCCAATAAAGCACCATTAAATTCCACTATAGTCCTTGTGCACTTCCACATCTATATGGTGGTTAGAAAAAATTCGTAGAATCACCACCTCATTTTGCCTCAACCCTAAACAAAACCCACCTTTTGAACCATCGGCTCCAACTTCTATTCCATTGTGAAATCCATATTTCCTTTGGATACTTTCCATACTCCTCACACTTAATTTTGTTTCCATTAGAAGCAAAATTTTGGTATAAATGACTCTCAGTTTATTCCTGGAACGATAAACTACTTGCGGATTCCCCAGTCCACGGACATTCCAGCTTAGTATTTTCATAATGCCTAGCTGCCCTATCTAGCAGAGCCAATAAATAATTCATCAATGCCTTCAGACACATATGTTCCTCAAATTGTTCATTGTCGTTTCTTCCCATTATCTGAGTGAATGGGGTTGTTTTCACCATCAGAACCAAAGTCCATAAACCCAGCAACCATACCAGTACCACCACCCGGCCCAATACCATCATTACAACCCCTAGTAAATCCAGAAAGAATCACCTCACTGATAATCGAATTCCTCTGATTGATATTACCCCCCGAATTATGCACTGAGACCCTAATATTATGTAACATTGATTCCTTTTCCTTTTTCGCATATCGCAAATCCATACAATCTAGCTGACGTAGCCAATGATTGATTTTCACCTGTCTTTCCCTAACCATGGCTCGCAAAGTAGCATCCTAACCAAACACAATTTTAGATGGGTCAACATGAACCCTCACCAGAAAAAAACTTTCCCCGTGTCCAAGCTTTCCACAGATAAAGCAAAAGAGTCTAAGTTTTTCATATTGAAACTGAGCATAATACAATTGATCACCCACCTGAACCTTTTTCCTCCTTTCAAGGGCTCACATCCAGTCGAACTTTTATTCCCTTATACTGTTGCAACACTAAAGATGGAATTCGTGTATCATATTCCATGAACTCACCCAAGAACGCCCCAAAACATTTAGCCATTGTTTCTGACATAAGACTCGGAGGCAGATCATGGATTTGAATCCAAAACGCATCATAATTCAGCGGGATTGTGAGTGAATCTTCTTTCATTTGCAGTTTATGTAGTAATAATAAATGGTTATTAAAAAACCACGGAAGACTTTCTAAAACTCTGTTCATATCAACCGCATGAAAGAACTTAAATAAATAGTGTTTCTCCCCTATATCAGTTATAGCAATACCTTTAATAGGATGCCATAAACCAGCCATAGTATTCTGAAGAGAGGAAAAATGAACCACGCTATCTGTCAAATAGGTTCCAACTAGAGAAAACTCCAGATCTCATTCCATCACTTTGGCATCCTCCTTGAAAGCATCCTCTTCCTCATCCGAAAGGTGAAGATTCGCTAGATCATCATCTATTGAACACCAATCGGAACCGAAAACCAGAATGACCTAAAGAAAACCACAAGAAACTAAAAAAACAAAACCATGTCAAGAAAGATAGACAAAAATGTGCTAGAGAACAGACTTAGTTGTTTTATTTACTTATTAAAGACATACCTAAAATGTTTAATTGTTTACATGCTTTTTAAATCTATAAAATTAATAATATAATATAATGGGTTAGTATTTGGTAAGTTGGCAGTGTATTTTTTTTATTTCATAAACAACTTTAAAAATTGTTATCGTCTTTTTTTTAAAATATTTATTTTTAATATTTTACTATACCCCTATACTAGTAACGTATTCATTATCTATAATCTATAATAATATATAAATAAAACCACGAGTTTGAAAAAAGTTTTAAGAATATGTTTTATTTTTAATAATAGAATTTTGTATTTATTTAAACTACACAATAGTGTATATTAATTTATTTATTTTAAATATTTTTTAAAATTAATTATAATTTAATTAGTATTAGAGTTATATATCAATTAAAATTAAGATTTATGATTATAAATAACATTCAATATTTAATCTTTTTCAAATAATAGCATCTAAAAATAGTTGCATTAATCATGCAACTTCACAAGTATAAAACAAAATTTAAAGGTTGAAGATGAAATACTTTAGTGCCAAGACCAAAGTCATTTTTAAGATGGACGATAGGTTTTGTTTTCTCAACTTTGCTTTATATAATAATGATAGTATTTGTTTGTAGTTTTGATTCTATACTTTGCACCATCAACTTGACGTGCATTGTGATTTAGTTGAATCCAATTATTGTTAACTATGAGCTATTTGAGATGAGTTGAAAGTGAGTTACAATAAAAGCATTCGTGATTATGCTGAGTTTTTTAATTAGAAACAAATGAGGATGGTTGTCTTGAGTGACATATAAAGAACGTGTGGGAAGTAACAATTAGACATATATTTCAAAAGTATGGAATCAGGTAGCTGATTCTATGGCGAAATTAGTATGGAATGAGCGGCCTGATCAACCGGTCCTAAGTTGTGAAGGCTACTTCAGAGTGAAATTTGTAATATTGGGTTGCTTTATCTAATGTATACATAAGGAGGTATAAAGCTCTTTAGCCACATTTTCATTTCAAAAAGAAATTAAAATATATTTTAATTTATTTCATATCATTTTATAATACAATTAAATGATATATCACTTATGAAAATAAATTATTATAAAATTGAAAAATATATAATAATAATAATAATAATAATAATAATAATAATAATAATAATAATAATAATAATCTCATCCTAATTACGAACAATTTAATTTGATTATATTTCATACAATTTGAATTAATAACATTGCTATTTGATTTTAAATAGAAAATATTGAAAATATGAAATGTTAAAATTGAAATTATGTTTTAATGCTAAATTTTAAAATTAATAATTAATCTGATAATTTTAATACATTAAAATCATAATTAATTTTAGGGTAAATTACACCAACAGTCACCCAACTTTGGGGTAACTGACAAAACAGTCACCTAGGTCTCAATTTAGTCACTTAACTTTCAAAAAGTAACAAAACGGTCACCAACATTATTAAAAAGTGACAAAATAGTCACCGATTAACGATTGTCGTTAGGTTTTTAACGGGATTGCTGACATGGCAAGTTAACCAGCTGATGTGGGAAGTTAACTTGCCACGTTGGCGAAATGGCTGATTGGGGCGGGTTTAGGGAAAAAATGGGTAAGGGTTATGAGTTAATGTAATGTTTTAGGGTTAGAAACAGATTAGGAAAAGAGATTTGGGGGGGGAGAAAAAGGAAAATCGATTTGGGAAATTTTGATCCTGATTTAGGGTTTTTTAGGGTTTAAACTAAATTGAAAATTGATTAAGAAGGGTTTAGGGTTAGAAATTCGTTCAATAATCCATTAACAGGGTATAAGGTTTAGGGTACGATTGTCTATTTTGTCTGGGGAGAAAAGAAGACAAACCAGAAACCATTCAATTTTTTTATTGCCAGCGACAATGGGCAATAGAAAAGAAGCTACTAGTGATGTTACATCCACTTTAACGGGTAAGTTGTTGCATTTAGTTTTAAATTTTTTGAATTTCAATGCTGCTATTTTGATTTATGGTTATTTCTATTTCAATTTTAATTTCGATTCTGATTTTGATTTTAATTTCGATTTTGATTTTGATTTTGATTTTGATTCCAATTTTGATCTCGATTTAGATTTAGAATTTGATTTTGATTTCGATTTGGATTTTGATTTAGGATTATTTCGATTTTGTATTGTATGCCATGTGCATGATGTTTATTGTTTGTTTCTGCCATTGTATGAATGCCATTATCAAATTGATGTGTATTGTGTATATCTGCCATTGTATGAATGCCATTATCAAATTGATGCGTATTGTGTAAATCTGCCATTGTATGAATGCATTATCAAACTGATGTTTATTGTGTATATCTACCATGATGTTTATTGCGTATATTGTGTATATCTACCATTATCAAACTGGTTATTGCCTGTTATTGCCTGCCATGTGCATGAAAAAAATGGTTGTGTTTGTTGTCTGCCATTATTAAATTATTTTTTGTATTGGTTGTTATCTGCCATGTGCATGACAGAAGTGTTTGTATTAAATTATTGGGCATTTTGTATTGCTTATTTTCTGACATAAATTGTAACACCCCGAACCCGAGACCATCGCCGGTGTCGGACACGAGGGGTTAACAAGCCAAGTCCACATATTTTGCCCACCAATTTGACATTTCCAGTCAGGCTGGAAAACTGCGTCACCGTCGCCTTAAAAATCATATCTCGAGTTTCAAAACTCAGAAACTGGTTTCGTAAATTTTCCCTGAATTTAGACTCATATATCCATCCATGGATTTATTTCTAGAATTTTTGGTCGGGCCAATTGGTACAGTTTATTAGTTAAAGTCACCCATGTTACAGGGATCGACTGCTCTGACCTTCGCGCGTTACAACTTGAATATCTCTCTGTACAGAGCTTTAATACTGGTGCCGTTTGTTTCTAATGAAACTAGACTCAAAATGGAATCTGTAAATATAAGGCATGACTCCTAATTCTTTCTGGATAATTTATAGTAAATTTTTAAAGTTGTGACAGGGGATCCAGAAACCGTTCTGTCCCTGTCTCACAATAGCTTTAATATCTCTTAACGTGTAACTCCTATGACCGTTTCGTTTCTTCCATATGAAAATAGACTCATCAAGGTTCATTTACATAGCTTATTCGCTATTTAATACCATTCCTACAATTTTTGGTGATTTTTCACATTCACGTCACTGCAGCTGGCAGCATCTGTTTTTAAGGTAGGTCTTGCCTATTTTGTAGTCTCCATGAACCAACTAGTCTTGCCATACATAGGTTCACATATGATCATTTTAACCATACCAATGGCTGATCATGTGACCAACACTCCCATTTCCAATCCATGATCACATCATGACACCATATATATATATATACAAACCGCAAATAGTCTAAGTTCGTACTTCACTTTTACGAGCCATTTTCGCATGGCCGTACACATATACATCACAACATATTTAAACCAACAAGGGGTAGTCCTATACATGCCATTTCAAAGTTCAACCAAAAATTATACCAAAATGGAGGCTTTGATAGTGTAGATGACTTCGACTTTAATGATCCCGAATCCGATTGCTATCGAGCACAATCTATAAAATAGAGAGCCAAAGCAACGGGGTAAGCATATTTATGCTTAGTAAGTCTCAAGCAATAAAATCAGCTTTAATTAAAGCAATACATTCACATAACCAAATACATCATTTCATTAATACACATTCACATAATCATACTTACTTCACCATCCCAACTCTTATGTTCATACACAAATAACGGCTTCGTTAAGGCCGATAACTCGTTCCATCATAGGAGCGGATATGCATACGCTCTTACTCCTAGCGCGCAAAGCACACACCACACTTACCTTGTTATTGGGAAATTTCACAAGTGCATTAGCTGAAATTTTCCAGCAAGCTTATAATTTTCAAATCACATACCTTCGAGTTTAACCGGATGTAGCTACTGTTCAAACGCCTTCGGGACATAGCCGGTTATGGTAACCCGCACCAAGGCCTACGGACTTAACCCGGATATCACGATTTGCACAAATGCCTTCGGTCTTAGCCCGGATTTAACAACTTGCACGAATGCCTTGGTCTTAGCCGGATATAATTACTAGCATAAATGTCCTCGGGACTTAGCCGGATATCACAATTTGCTCATGCACACACATACATCAATGATCATTACACATTCATGTTTCATTCTCGTTACTAAGGCTCAAACACAAACATATTACTAGCATAATCGCCTTGGGACTTAGCCGGGTATCATTCAATTGCTCATACACCCATAATCAATAATCATTACACATACCTATTTCATTTCACATAATTCGAGTAGGGTCATTTCTTGAGGACTTACCTCGGATGTTGTCGAACGGCTTTTACGGCTATTCGATCACTTTTTCCTTCCCCTTGTCCAATTGTGGCCCTCTAAGCTCTTGAGCTAATTCAAACAAATTTAATTTATTAAAACCTCATTATGCTAGTTTATGGCCGAATATGACAAGGAGTCTAAATGGTCATATGGCCACCCTTTAGCTTGAGTACACAATGGTCATGCACATTTTATACTACATCAAGCAATTCAATACAATTCATTCAAGCATCAAGGAAAAGCTAAGGCCATCAATCGGCTACCTAAGGCCGAATATACATGTCCAATTTGAGGCCAATTATACACTTAACACCACACAAAAACAGCATGCATTTTACTAGTTAATGCTTTACATATTGTGGCTCAATACTTATAATATATCATCAAGCACTCATATGGCCGATTATACTTAGTCATACTTGCACCAAATCAACAATAAATTCCAAGATTTCCACATCATAGGTATACTAGGCCGAATGTACTTGAAATTTCACAAACATTCTTCAACATTTTCTTCTTTAAACAAACATATTCATCACTTCTTCATAATCAAAATATCATGTGCAATCATATATACACATATAGGTGCAAGGTCGAAATTCAAGGTGTCCATAGCCATCCAAAACACAAATTTTAACTAACATGCAAGAAGCATAAACCGTGCTCATGAATGCTTCATGGTCGAATACATCATAATCATGCCCTTTCAACTTCGGTCATGGTTAAACAAAAGAAAACTCAATGTCTTACTCAAGATTACTACAAAGAATTTCAAGAGTAGACAATCCATCATTGCATGCATCATTAGCAAGCTTCACACTTAGCATGCAATGGCTTTAACACAATAACAACTTTGGCCAAATACCATTTCCATGGCATAACAAAGATTTGAACCATGGCTAACATGCACATCAAGTTAGCAACCAAAACATGCATGAAACTCCTAACACAACCTCATACATACCTTAATCTTGATGCAAATTTAGCCAAATCTCCTTCTAGATCTCTTCTAAACCAAGCATGAAGCAAAAATCCTCCCCCTTTTTCCTTAGTATTTTCGGCCAAGAAGTGAAAATGGATGAACAAAAATTTCTCCTCTCTTTTCCTCTACTCACGGCAACAAGGGGCATCCAAGCTCATCTTTCTTTTTTTTTTGTTCATTTTTTTATGCTAATTTTTATTATATTACTTCATACATAACTCACTAGCCAAACATGTTGGAAACATGTTTTCCCTTGCCCATCATACCCACCTTGGCCGGCCACTATAGTCAAATTTGGGAAATTTGACATGCAAGGACAACATTTCCTAGTATGCATCAATAGGCCACTTCAACATTTGCCTACCTCATTTCTAAGTTTTCTCACACAAGTCCTTTCTAGTGAAATTCACCTTTATAACACTAAATCGAAACATCAAAATGTCATACACAAATTAACACATATCATAGGCATCAAAATAAATTTTTAAATTATTTTTATGCCTCGATTTTGTGGTCCCGAAACCATATCCCGATTAGGGTCAATTTTGGGCTGCCACAACTCTCCCCCACTTAAGAAATTTTCGTCCCCGAAAATCTTACCGGTAAATAGGGTTGGGTATCGCTCTTTCATAGAGTTCTCGGTTTCCCAAGTAGCTTCTTCTATCCCGTGTTTGAGCCATAACACTTTCACTAGTAGAACCCGCTTGTTTCGCAACTCTTTCACTTCACGTGCCAGGATACGAATCGGTTCTTCCTCATAACTCATATTGGCTTGAATTTCAACTTCTGATGGACTAATCACGTGCGATGGATCGGATCTATAGCGTCGAAGCATCGAAACATGAAAGACATCGTGAACCTTTTCGAGTTCAGGGGGCAAAATCAAACGATATGCCACTGGACCGACTCGCTCAGATATCTCATATGGCCCAATGAACCTCGGGCTCAACTTGCCCTTACGGCCGAACCTGAGTATCTTTTTCCAAGGCGATACCTTGAGAAACACTTTATCACCCACCTGATACTCGATATCCTTACGCTTCAGATCCGCGTCACGACTTCCGACGATCGAAGGCTATCTTCGACTTTCACGGATTACTTTCACTTTTCGCTCAAGCATCCCTAATCAAATCCACCCGAAAATCTTGCTTTCACCGAGCTCGTCCAAAACAATGGTGTACGGCATTTACGACCGTACAAAGCCTCGTAGGGTGCCATCTTGATACTTGATTGAAAGTCGTTGTTGTAAGCGAATTCAATCAACGGCAAGTACCGCTCCCATGAACCACTAAACTCGAGGACGCAACATCTCAACATATCCTCAAGTATCTCGAATTATCCGCTCGGATTGACCATCGGTTTGGGGTGAAAGGCGGTCTTGAAATGCAACTTGGTACCCAAAGCTTCTTGCAACTTTTTCCAAAATCGCGAGGTAAATCTCGGATCTCTATCCGACACGATGGAAATAGGCACCCGTGTAATCTCACAATCGAGAAACGTACAATTGGCTAATTTGTCCATTGAAAATCCGTGCGCACGGGACAAAGTGAGCGACTTAGTCAATCGATCTACCACGACCCAAACCGCATCCTTCTTACTTGCGACAATGGCGATCGGATACAAAGTCCATTGTGACTCGATCCCATTTCCACTCGGGTATTGTGATTGGTGAAGTAATCCTCAAGGCACTTGATGTTCCGCTTTCACTTGTTGACATATTAAACATCTCAAACAAAGTCGGAGATGTCTCGTTTCATACCATGCCACCAAACCGACGTTTCAAATCGTTGTACATCTTCGTACTCCCTGTGGATTGCCATTCGGCTACAATGGGCTTCATTCGAATTATCGAAATGAGTTCAATTCTTTGGAACACACAGACGACTTTTGAACCTCAAACAATCGTCATCATTGATTTGAAACTCCGAGTCCTTGTTCGAGCACACTCACCCGCTTTTGCGTACCAACTCGTCGTCGACTTTCTCGAGCTTCTCGAATTTGATGTATCAATAATGGTTTGCCTTTCAATTCAGCCACTAACACACTCGTCGGATCGAGCAGACAAGTGCACATTCATCGTCAGTAAAGTGAATAATGATTTACGACTCAAGGCATCCAACCACATTTGCCCTTCCGGTGATAGTCAATGACCAGCTCATAATCCTTTAATGATTCGAGCCAACGTCTTTGTCGCAGATTTAAGTCTCTTTGGGTCATCAAATATTTGAGACTTTTGTGATCCGAGTACACATGGCACTTCTCACCAAATAAGTAATGTCGCCAAATCTTTAAGGCGAATACGATGGCGCTAATTCGAGATCATGGGTCGGATAATTTTTCTCGTGTGGCTTTAATTGCCTCGACGATAGGCCACAACTCGACCTTCTTGCATCAATACGCAACCTAACCCAAGGAGGAGGCGCCACTATAGATGACAAACTCTTTGCCGATTCGGGTTGCACTAGAATTGGGGCTTCAGTCAAATAAGTTTTCAGTTGATTGAAACTTTTCGACATTTCTCCGTCCATTCGAACTTAACATCCTTTTGGAGTAGCCGTCATCGGCGTGGCTATCGTTGAGAAACCTTTACAAATCGTCGGTAATAACCGCAAGCCCCAAAAGCTCGAACCTCAAGAATATTTCTGAGGCTTCCGATTAAGTATGGCTGAAATTTTATTCGGTCGACTCGAATACCCGATGCAGATACCACATGACCCAAGAAGCTAACCTCTCTTAACCGTAACTCACACTTGCTTGAACTTAGCATATAATTGCTTATCCCGTAAAATTTGCAAGACTAACCTCGGTGTTCAAAGATGTTCGGTCTCATTTCTTGAATAGACCAAGATGTCATCAATGAACACGACTACTGAATCGATCCAAATATGGTCTCAAGATCCGATTCATTAAATCCATAAATACCGTAGGGCATTAGTAAGCCCAAACGGCATCACTAGGAACTCATAGTGACCATATCTCGCTCAAGGCGTCTTGGGCACATCCGAATCTCGGATTCGCAATTGATAATAGCCCGATCTCAAATCTATTTTCGAGAACACCGAGGCTCCTTCATTGATCGAACAAGTCATCGATACGTGGTAACGGATATTTGTTCTTTATCGTTGCTTTATTAAGTCGACGATAGTCGATGCACAACCGCATGGTTCCATCCTTCTTTTCACAAACAACACCGGCGCACCCAAGGCGAAAAACTCGGCGAGCAAAACCTCTATCCACCAATTCTTGCAACCGAGCTTTCAACTCCTTTAATTCCGTTGGTGCCATACGACACGGAGCTATCGAAATTGAGTGGTACGGTACCAATTCGATGCCAAATTCTATTTCCGAACAGTGGTAAACCCGGCAATTCTTGTGGAAAACATCCGGTATTCACAAACCACGCACAGATTCGAGTTTCTTTTCGATTCCTTGTCATCGAAAGCACGACGCAAGGTATGCTTCGCACCCTTTTCTTACATATTTCGGGCCAACATTGCGATATTACGCCTAGCAACCCTTTAAGTCCGTAGACTCAACCCGAATTATCTCGTTATTCGCGACCTCAAATCGATAGTCTTGCTTTTGCAATTTACAACCGCATCGTGCATGGTCAACCAATCCAAACCAAGAATAACGTCAATTCATCGAACGGCAAAAGCATTAAGTCCGCCGGAAACAAGAACCTCGGAACACTAGGGGACTTTTCTTGCACACTTTGTTGACAAGCACGTAATGACCCAAGGGTTTGACACCGAATTACAAACTCAGAGACTCAATAGGCAAAGTCTTCTTTGGATGCTAAGGTTTCACATATATAAGAATGAGTAGAACCGGGGTCAATCAAAGCAATCACATTAGTATTGAAAAGAGTGAAAGTACCGTAATGACATCCGGAGAGGCAAGATCCTCGCGTGCGCAGATGGCATAAGTCCCGGCAGAGCTCGAGCCTCGGATCGATGGTAGCATCTCTAGATCCTCTCGACCGCCACTAACATTGCCCACATTTCTAGGTGGCCTACCTCGGCGATGGTAGCACCCGGTTTCCACTCGACTTACATTTTGTTCAAGCAACCTCGGGCAATCCTTCATAAAGTGGTCGGCCGATCCACACTTATAGCAGAGCGATCACGGAACCAACAGCTCCCGAATGCCATTTGCCACAATGCGCACACTCGCCTCTCTCGGCGATCATTTCCACCATCGACGATCGAAGTGACTCGTGTGGTCACAGGGGTCGATCGCGTCCTCGTCTAGAAAAGCCCAAGCGCCTCTAGACCGCTCACATCATCTCGAAATCTCTTTGATGCTTGTTGAAGAGACTTTCCGAGGACCTCTTTCGAATTCTCCGGTTCCCACATCAACTTTTGTTTCTCCTTTCTAAGCTCTTCGACTTTACAAGCTCGCTCAACAAGTATCGCGAACTCTCGTATTTCGAGAATGCCAACGAACATCCTTATATCATCATTCAGTCCATCCTCGCGTTTATACATAATAGCTTCGGACGAAATGCATTCTCGCGCATCTGGCTAAGCCTCACAAATTTTCGTTCGTAGTCGGTGAATCGACATAGAACCTTGCTTAAGATCAAGAAATTCCTTCACTTTTGGTCGATGAATCTCGATCGATATACTTTTTTTGAACTCGGTTTGAAAGAATTCCCAAGTCACTTGCTCTCTAGGCACCACGAAGTTAGAGTACTCCACCAATAGTAGGCGGACTCACGTAGCAAGGAGATGGTACACTTTTAGAACTCATCGGTGTACAAGATAGCTCATCGAGCACCGGATAGTGTTGTCCAACCAAAATTCAGCTCGCTTCGGCATCATCATCATCCGTAGCTTTAAATTCAGTGGCCCCATGTTTTCGAATCCTATCGACCGGGGCTTACTTGACCTTATTTGGTCGGGCCATCGGAGGTATTGTAGGTCTTGGGGTTGCATTTGTCGGGAATGGAGGTTGTGGAACAGTAGTGTTAGTTCGAATGTATTGGTTAAACCATTCATTCATCACACTATAAAAGGCTTGCCTAGCCTCATCATTCGGATTGTTGGCCATAGGTTGAGAGTCCGGCGCTGTCCCTTGCGCGGAGCAGCGCCACACTCTCCACATCATCAGCTATCGCTCGGTTGGGATCGGGATCCATTGCTATAAACAAACACAAAGTCAAATTGTCGTAAATCACCACACTATCGATTCATCATTTAATGGCATGTATAGCTAGACCCCAAACACATCACGGTAGTCCTAGAATCGACTAAACCGTGGCTCGATACCAATAAAATTGTAACACCCGAACCCGAGACCATCGCCGTGTCGGACACGAGGGGTTAACAAGCCAAGTCCACATATTTTGCCCACCAATTTGACATTTCCAGTCAGGCTGGAAAACTGCGTCACCGTCGCCTTTAAAATCATATCTCGAGTTTCAAAACTCGAAACTGGTTTCGTAAATTTTCCTGAATTTAGACTCATATATCCATCCATGGATTTATTTCTAGAATTTTTGGTCGGGCCAATTGGTACAGTTTATTAGTTAAAGTTACCCATGTTACAGGGATCGACTGCTCTGACCTTCGCGCGTTACAACTTGAATATCTCTCTGTACAGAGCTTTAATACTGGTGCCGTTTGTTTCTAATGAAACTAGACTCAAAATGGAATCTGTACATATAAGGCATGACTCCTAATTCTTTCTGGATAATTTATAGTAAATTTTTAAAGTTGCGACAGGGGACCCAGAAACCGTTCTGGCCCTGTCTCACAATAGCTTTAATATCTCTTAACGTGTAACTCCTATGACCGTTTCGTTTCTTCCATATGAAAATAGACTCATCAAGGTTCATTTATATAGCTTATTCGCTATTTAATACCATTCCTACAATTTTTGGTGATTTTTCACATTCACGTCACTGCAGCTGGCAGCATCTGTTTTTAAGGTAGGTCTTGCCTATTTTGTAGTCTCCATGAACCAACTAGTCTTGCCATACATAGGTTCACATATGATCATTTTAACCATACCAATGGCTGATCATGTGACCAACACTCCCATTTCCAATCCATGATCACATCATGACACCATATATATATATATACAAACCGCAAATAGTCTAAGTTCAGACTTCACTTTTACGAGCCATTTTCGCATGGCCGTACACATATACATCACAACATATTTAAACCAACAAGGGTAGTCCTATACATGCCATTTCAAAGTTCAACCAAAATTATACCAAAATGGAGGCTTTGATAGTGTAGATGACTTCGACTTTAATGATCCCGAATCCGATTGCTATCGAGCACAATCTATAAAATAGAGAGCCAAAGCAACGGGGTAAGCATATTTATGCTTAGTAAGTCTCAAGCAATAAAATCAGCTTTAATTAAAGCAATACATTCACATAACCAAATACATCATTTCATTAATACACATTCACATAATCATACTTACTTCACCATCCCAACTCTTATGTTCATACACAAATAACGGCGTTAAGGCCGATAACTCGTTCCATCATAGGAGCGGATATGCATACGCTCTTACTCGTAGCGCGCAAAGCACACACCACACTTACCTTGTTATTGGGAAATTTCACAAGTGCATTAGCTGAAATTTTCCAGCAAGCTTATAATTTTCAAATCACATACCTTCGAGTTTAACCGGATGTAGCTACTGCTCAAACGCCGGGACATAGCCCGTTATGGTAACCCGCACCAAAGCCTCACGGGACTTAACCCGGATATCACGATTTGCACAAATGCCTTGGTCTTAGCCCGGATTTAACAACTTGCACGAATGCCTTGGTCTTAGCCCGGATATAATTACTAGCATAAATGTCCTTGGGACTTAGCCCGGATATCACAATTTGCTCATGCACACATACATCAATGATCATTACACATTCATGTTTCATTCTCGTTACTAAGGCTCAAACACAAACATATTACTAGCATAATCGCCGGGACTTAGCCCGGTATCATTCAATTGCTCATACACCCATAATCAATAATCATTACACATTCCTATTTCATTTCACATAATTCGAGTAGGGTCATTTCTTGAGGACTTACCTCGGATGTTGTCGAACGGCTTTTACGGCTATTCGATCACTTTTTCCTTCCCCTTGTCCAATTGTGGCCCTCTAAGCTCTTGAGCTAATTCAAACAAATTTAATTTATTAAAACCTCATTATGCTAGTTTATGGCGAATATGACAAGGAGTCTAAATGGTCATATGGCCACCCTTTAGCTTGAGTACACAATGGTCATGCACATTTTATACTACATCAAGCAATTCAATACAATTCATTCAAGCATCAAGGAAAAGCTAAGGCCATCAATCGGCTACCTAAGGCCGAATATACATGTCCAATTTGAGGCCAATTATACACTTAACACCACACAAAAACAGCATGCATTTTACTAGTTAATGCTTTACATATTGTGGCTCAATACTTATAATATATCATCAAGCACTCATATGGCCGATTATACTTAGTCATACTTGCACCAAATCAACAATAAATTCCAAGATTTCCACATCATAGGTATACTAGGCCGAATGTACTTGAAATTTCACAAACATTCTTCAACATTTTCTTCTTTAAACAAACATATTCATCACTTCTTCATAATCAAAATATCATGTGCAATCATATATACACATATAGGTGCAAGGCCGAAATTCAAGGTGTCCATAGCCATCCAAAACACAAATTTTAACTAACATGCAAGAAGCATAAACCATGCTCATGAATGCTTCATGGTCGAATACATCATAATCATGCCCTTTCAACTTCGGTCATGGTTAAACAAAAGAAAACTCAATGTCTTACTCAAGATTACTACAAAGAATTTCAAGAGTAGACAATCCATCATTGCATGCATCATTAGCAAGCTTCACACTTAGCATGCAATGGCTTTAACACAATAACAACTTTGGCCAAATACCATTTCCATGGCATAACAAAGATTTGAACCATGGCTAACATGCACATCAAGTTAGCAACCAAAACATGCATGAAACTCCTAACACAACCTCATACATACCTTAATCTTGATGCAAATTTAGCCAAATCTCCTTCTAGATCTCTTCTAAACCAAGCATGAAGCAAAAATCCTCCCCCTTTTTCCTTAGTATTTTCAGCCAAGAAGTGAAAATGGATGAACAAAAATTTCTCCTCTCTTTTCCTCTACTCACGGCAACAAGGGGCATCCAAGCTCATCTTTCTTTTTTTTTTTGTTCATTTTTTTATGCTAATTTTTATTATATTACTTCATACATAACTCACTAGCCAAACATGTTGGAAACATGTTTTCCCTTGCCCATCATACCCACCTTGGCCGGCCACTATAGTCAAATTTGGGAAATTTGACATGCAAGGACAACATTTCCTAGTATGCATCAATAGGCCACTTCAACATTTGCCTACCTCATTTCTAAGTTTTCTCACACAAGTCCTTTCTAGTGAAATTCACCTTTATAACACTAAATCGAAACATCAAAATGTCATACACAAATTAACACATATCATAGGCATCAAAATAAATTTTTAAATTATTTTTATGCCTCGATTTTGTGGTCCCGAAACCACATCCCGACTAGGGTCAATTTTGGGCTGTCACATAAATGGTTAAAGTGTTTGCCTATATTGTCTGCCTTTATTGATGAGTACTTTGTTTGGCAGGTTTAATTGATGAAAATTTTAATGAGAATGAAGAAAACATGTCTGGTAGTGATGTGTCTGGTAGTGATAGTGATGCATCTGAAAGAGTTAGTTTAGATGGTTTAGACATGGATGGTATAGAAGTAGATGAACTGTGTGATAGTGATAATTCTATAAGGTTAGATAGTGCACATGAATCTGACTCAGATGGCCAAAATTGGCCTGAGTTTAACTTAGAGAATGACATGAGTAATCCTAGACTTAAGGTTGGAATGTTATTTAAGTCTAAAGATAGTCTAAAAGAAGCTACCAAGCAGTATGGTAGGTTGAATAGTTATTTTATTAAGTTTCCAAAAAATGATTTAAGAAGGTTTAAGGCAGTCTGTAATGAAAAATGTTCTTGGTTCATATGGGCTTCTAGGCTAAACCCTAATGACCTACTGATTAAACTTGGCAAATTAGGAGTTCAAACCCTAACCATACTTGTTCTAAAGTCCATAAAAATATGAATGTAACCTCAGCTTGGATAGGTGAACAGTATAAAGAAAAATTCATTGCTGATCCTGATTATTCTCTAAAATCATTACAGCAAGATGTCAAAAGAGATTTTTGTTGCTTGGTCTCACTAACCAAACGTAGGAGGGCTAAACTTAGGTCATTGGAATTAATTGAAGGAGCTCATAAGGCTCAATATGAGAAGATTTATGAGTACTTGTTGGAGGTTAAGACCCAAAATGAGGGAACAACAATAATCTGTTATTTGGATAACAGATTATTTCAAATGATGTATGTCTGTTTATAGGCATGCAAAGATGGCTATAGGGCTGGTTGTAGGAGAATAGTAGGTTTAGATGGATGTTTCTTAAAGGGCTACTATGGTGGTTACTTACTTGCAACTGTTGGGATAGATGCAAATAATAGCATCTATCCACTTGCATATGTTGCTGTTGAAAGTGAAAACCAAGCATCATGGCTTTGGTTCTTGGAGTTGCTTGCAATAGACTTGAAAATTATGAGCTCGAACAAGATATCTTTCATGTCTGACAAACAAAAGGTAAAACTCTATTTATATATTTTTTTATGTTGTTTCTATTTAGGGTTTGTCAAAGAATTAAACTATTTTTTTCCTAATTGCAGGGACTTTTGGAAGCAATATGTATGTTGTTTCCTAATGCAGAAACAAGACACTGTGTTAGACACCTACATTCCAATTTCAAGAATGCTGGTTTTCGAATAAAGGAGTTGAAAGATTTTCTTTGGAAAGCTACCAGAGCAAGCACTACAAGAGAGTTCGATGATGCCATGGATGAACTGAGAAAAACCAATCAGCATGCTTATGACTGGTTGAAGAAGAAGAACCCTACTCACTGGTCAATGTCTCACTTCTCAATTAAGAGTCATTCTGATATGTTGGTGAATAATCTATTTGAATCATTTAATAAGGTAAATCCCTATGTTTTATGTTTCTTACTGATCATTAGCAATTCACTAATCATTTATGTGGTTTATGGAAAGATGATACTGGAAGCAAGAGGTAAACCTATTCAGACCATGATGGAAACAATAAGGACCAAGATTATGTTACTTATTGTCAAGAAGAAAGAAGAAGCTGACAAATGGAAAGGAATTTTGTGTCCAAAGATCAAGAAAAAGCTGGATGTAAATATAAAAGATTCATTAAGGTAAAGATTCTTTCTAATGCCTATATTCTGACTTAATGTTGCTGATCACATGCACTGATTGTTCGAAAGCTATTGAATTTTTTTAATATGTATGCAATGATTGTTGGAAAGCTGTTGACTATTTTTTAATATGGATGCAATGATTGTTGGAAAGCTATTTACTTTTTTTAATGTGCATGCAATGATTGTTGGAAAGTTGTTGACTATTTTTTAATATGCATGCAATGATTGTTGGTCTGTTGCCTATTTTTTAATATGCATGCAATGAGTTTTTTTTTATAATATGCATATAGTGACTGCTTTTTTAGGGGGTGTCATTGTATGTTTTAACCAAGCATGCTCACTGTTTTTTAGGTGTGTTCCATCACATGTTGGTGGGGACAAGTATCAGGTTGAATGTGGTCCAGGCAGCCAGCATGTGGTGGACTTAGTTCAGAATTCCTACTCTTGCAGGAACTGGGATCTTACTGGCATCCCTTGCATGCATGCATTAGCTGTCATTCATGTAAAAAATGAGTTCCCAGAGACCTATGTACGAACCTGGTACACCAAGCAAACCCAGCTTCAAATTTACTCCAACTTTGTAAGTCCAATAAGGGGTCCTAAACAATGGGTCTCTTTGTCAAACATGCTACCAATACTACCGCCTCCACTAAGAAGGCCACCTGGCAGACCTACTAAAGTGAGAAGGAAAGAACCTGATAAATCTCAAACAACAGAAAGGTTGAGCAAGAGAGGGGTGGAAATGAGGTGCAGTAAATGCAAAATAATAAGCCACAACAAGAGGAGTTGCAAAGGGGAAGTTGGCCAAAACATTCCAGTAAGTAATTTCCCTTAACTTATAGTATACTTCTATCTTTAGTAGGTATCTATTCACATTTCTTTTATTCTTGTAGGTTAAAAGACATCAAATTGGTGTCTGAACCCAGCAACAGGCTACCCTCAGACAGCAAAAGGGTACCCCAACTCAGTTACCTACTACCCCAACTCAGATACCTACTGCCCCAACTCATCAAGAAGCTGCCCTAAGACAAAAGTTCCCATTAAAGACAAAATCAATCACAACCACTGTTAGATGGATGCCTTCTACTCGAGAGTCATCCATGACAGACCATTGATGATGATGTGAACAGACTGCATTTTGTTAACCTTTTAAAACTGTGTAAATTTGTCTACTACTGATTATTAACTTAGGCAGATAATTTTTTGAGAAATTTGCCTATGATTGCTACTGTTGATAAATTTAAGCATGGTCACTGAATTTTTTTTGTAAATTTCCCTACAATTCACATCTGTTCAATTGTAATGAATTGTAGGAAAATTTGGCAATATTTTACCCCTCATTCCTTTTGTAAACAGTTTGGCATTTTAGCCTTAATATATGAGTAATTTATCCATGCTATTTGTTATCCAACTGTTAAGCAATTTATATACCAACTGTTATCTTTTCTAACTAGCAGCCATGTATACCAACTGTTAAGCAATTTGTATATCAATTGTTATCTTTTCTAACTAGCAGTCATGTATACCAAGTGTTAAGCAATTTGTAAACAACAACATGAGCTGGTTAGCTATGTATACCAGCAACCATTTTTAACACATGTTAAGCAACAAAAATATTCCAACACAATTTGTAATCAACAAAAATTTTTCATTTCATTCAAGTGTTTGCAAACAACATGAGATGGTTAGCCATGTATAACAGTAGCCATCTATACCAACATAAGTAACAATTTACTAGCAACAAAATTACAAAACATAAGCTGATTTTCAATTAACATAAAATGATTTTTAAGGTTTTGAAAACAGCAAAACAGTAACAATTACAAGCACAAAAAAAAAACCAGGTTCTTCTCTCCCTCTTCCTTGTATCCTCTAATGTCTTCACTTTTTTCAACAGACCCAACAACACAACTCTTAAATGGGGCGTCAATGGTGGATCAAACCAGCTAAAAAATCGACATGGTTTTTGAAATTCATTGTCGAATTTCTTACATCCAAAAAACATCCTTCCTGAGTTATCATTGGACCAAGACGTGTTTAATTTGGCTGAGTTTCCACAATAGCACACCGGAATCACTTCAGACATATTCATTTTTCCTCTTCTCCTTCTTCTCTTTCTCCTTCTCTTCTTCTTATTTTTCTTTTTCTCAAACCCTAAAATGGTGCTGGTACTATTGTTAAAGTGTTAATAACCGGCCAACTAGACTTAAGGTTGACAATAAGAACTCTATCACCTGCCACGTCACTTTACTGTGACGTCTGTGACGTCTGTGATGAAAAACGACAAAAAAAACCGTTTTGTTACTTTTTGAAAGTTAAGTGACTAAAATGAAACCTAGGTAACTGTTTTGTCAATTACTCCAAAGTTGGATGACTGTTGGTGTAATTTACCCTTAATTTTATCTATCATTATGAAAATTAAATCAATTTTCATTTATTGAAATTCAATTTTGAAAATAGAGTTGTTGTTTTAATAAGTATTAAAACAATCCATATTCAATTATAGGAAATAAAAATATTTCATTAAATAATAAATACCGAAAACTAATTTAAGTAAATTCGGCATGAATGAGTAGGTTAGCTTTGATAAACTGGTTTTAACTCTTGAACCCAAAGGAATTGCAGTTCAAGATCATTTACTAATAACACTACATTTTTGTTAAAAATATTCACACTCTTGTATAACTAAATTTTAATTTGTTAATGAAATAATAAGTTACCTTGTAATCACTAAATTTTAATTTGACGAAAGCCTCACGTAGCACAGACATTGCCTGACATGTATTCATCATCTCACCACCTCTCCCCCTCACAATTCACACACCTCCATTATCTCAATCACCTTCAGCCTCACCTCTCTTTCAATCCACCATCACCCAACCAACATTAAATGCCAAAACACATTTCCCACACATCATACACAAAAAACCCAAAGCAATAATAAAACCATGTTAGATTTGTTTTGGATTTCATGATTTTCTCAGTTGTTCTTCAGTGAAATGTAAGGGGAGAAAAAGGACGGCTCGTCAGTATTTTTTGACGGAGAAGACATGTGATGGACGGCGACAGTTAGGGTTTTCTAAGGGATAAAAAGAAGAAAACTGGAGGCCACGATTGCTTCGGCCGAAAGAGGTGACAGGCAATGGAGACTTTGAATGGCGGCTAGAGTTCGTGAAAGGAGGAGAAAGAATAAAGAAAGAGAATCAAATCAAAGGACATGGAAGACACGGGGTTTAACAGCAATATTTTTACCAATTGAGATTTCTGTCAATTGAGATTTCTGTCATGCCTTTGATGTTGTGTAACAGCTGAGTGACTAAAATGTAAATGTTACAAACAGGTGTGATACAAGCTAAATGTCGTAGGTTGAAGCAATCACTTCCAAATGCGCAATACCCTGATTCAATATTGTTAACCATCATCAGCTCACCTCTATGTTAAGGCATCAGATAAGATAAAGAGCAAGTTATGGTACTGAATGACCGATATGTGACAGTCAATCAAATGAAATGATATTGATTCATTGACCAGATTCTAAGAGATTGATTGAGCACTGAAATGTTTCAACTCAATCCACACACACCAACAAAGAATTTCAAACAAGCCCCTAGAATACAATTTTGAGTAAAACCTCATCTCAAAGCAAGCAAACACATTCCCTAAAAACCAAACCCTTTATCTACCATAAGAAACTTAAAACTGATATAGCTAGAATTCAAAGGCAACCAACCTTTACTGACTGTACAAAGACCGGCTCCAACAAGCTCACTCCAGTTATTAGCCTCCAAAAAATGAGAAAAACCCACGCTTTTTGGGCTCCTCCTCAACCATAACAGCCTTCATGCTATCCTGCTCAACAAGCCTCCAAGCGGCTTGCTCGAAGGCCAACCCAGCAAGCGTGGGAGGCTTATTCAGAACAAGTGGGTACCCTCTGTTGGTGCTTCTGATAACCTCGGAATCCTCAGGAATTACCCCCAACAATGCCAACCCCAGCATTTCTTGCACATCCAAAACCGACATCATATCTTCTCCCTTTATCATATCCGTCCTCACTCTGTTTACTATCATCTTTATATCCCTTATCCCATCACATTCTAACAGCCCTGTCACTCTATCCGCATCCCTTAAACTCGTTATGTCCGGCGTCGTCACCAAAACCGCCTCGTTTGCTGGCGTTATTGCCGTTATGAACCCTGCGTCAATCCCCGCCGGACAATCTATTAGTATGAAATCCGGTGACCCTTCCTCACGCGCTTTCAGTGCGTCCACTAACCAAACCAACGCTTTCCCACCGAATCCAATGGGGAGCTTCGATCTGGGCTTGGAAATGCAAAGCAATTCGAAGTTCGACCATCGCTTATCTCTTACCAATGCCTGGTCCAGTCGGCAATCGCCATTGAGTACCTCCACGACCGTATAGTTCACGCGATTCTCCAGGCCTAACAGGAGGTCTAGGTTACGGAGGCCAACGTCGGCGTCGATGGCCACTACGGAGAACCCCAGACGAGCTAAGGAAAGACCCACATTGGCGGTGGTTGTGGTTTTTCCGACCCCGCCTTTTCCGGATGTTATAACGACGACGCGTGGAGTCTCACCGGCCAGCTCAGGCTTTCTATTCCATTGAAGGACAGAAGAAATGGGGGCGGGCTTCGATTTGGGGTAGGGTTTTGGAGGTTTTAGGCATTTGGGGTACAAAAGGGGGTTGAGCGGATAGTCGAGGAGAGTGGGCTTAGGATTTGAGGAGAAGAGCTGCAAGGAGAGCATTTCTATTTTAGGGTTTTAGGAGGAAGAGGAAGGAGATAGAGATGGAGATGGAGATGAAAAATCATTCGATTGGAGACATTAGCAGAGAGAAGCACAGCAACAAATGGAAAGAGAGGAATGCCATCAAAAATCAGAGCATGGAATGGTATTTGGGCCATTTGGGCTCTAAATGGGCCTCTGTTCAGATTTAGTTGGGATTCAAATCCTTCAACAAAAAAGGGTAAACCACATTAGTAGTCACCCAACTATGGTATTCTTTTTCTTAGTCATCCAATTATAAAAAGTTACAAAATAGTGACTCAACTATTTAATTTTATCTTTTTTGGTCAACTCACTATCTTAGATTTTTGGGTGTTTTCATTTTAAAGTTAGCCAGCTGGTGACAGAAAAGTACAATTGAATAGTTGAATGATCATTTTATAACTTTTCATAATTAGATGACCAAAAAAGAAACAATCCATAGTTGGGTGACCTCTGTTGTAGTTTGCCCATAAAAAAATCAGTTGGGGGCGATGAAAGGGAGAGGCAATCAATCCATCACGCAATAATTGCCAAGTGGCGTGACATCAGTCGTGACACCGCACCCTCCACAGTTACCCAATCCACTGACAATTAACAAACCCACAAGAGAAAAAGTCATGAAGATCAATGTTACCGGTTACCCCCTCATGGTTCATATGTATATGCCACGTGTCCGTATCTCGTTGGCTGGTCACAACCATTTCCATCACCCTCCTTTCCTCCCTCGTTGTTGTTTTTTTTATATCCTCTTTTCCACTTTATCTCTGATTTTCTACAGATCCAAACACGCACCTTTTCTTTCCTTTCCCATTTTTGTCCATACTAAAACGACTCTTGGTGGAGGACCCTTTTTCTTTCTTAATATTCGTCTTGATAAGGTTTGGTTCATCTATATTTTATTTATCTCTTGGTTTTCTAGGCAGTGATTTTCCTCTTTTGTTTGACGATAGGTATTTGGATCTGATGCTGATTAATGATTTAAAGTTATTTATCTTTATTAAAGATGGCATTTTCTTTCCCATTTCGGTAATGGTACTCTGCTACTTACATCTAAATTTAGGGTTTTAGGACAAACAATTGGACAGACTCGATGCACCTTCTGTTTGGGTTACCAAAGATAGGAAAAAATGGAATTTTAGATTGGAAGTCAAATTTCACAGTAAAAGTAAGAACTTTGTTATTATAAATTTGAATAAAGTTGTTTTTATCCTCTTCATCCCTTTTTGGGCGTTGGGATCAGATCGTTTTGGGGGTAAAATTGGATGATATTTTAGCAAGTTTGACTTTGTTTTGCTCTTGAATCACAGTCCTATTGAACTGTGTGATGGGTTAGGTTTCTGGAAATTTACTTCATGCTCGCTTATACTATGTTCTCATTGATATTCATCTGAATTTTCAATTTTAACTTCCTAATGGATATTTTGTCTGGCTCTGATTTACTCTCAATTTACACACTGAGACTCCACTTGTTAAGTGCTTGGGAAAGGCTGTATGCTTCATTCTAAATACATGCTAGTAATTTGTCTCACCATTACCATCAATCTTTTAGTTCATCCAACTTTACATATTTGTATGATTTAATTCAGACTTTGAAGTTTGGTTGGATGTTTTAATGACTCATATGTTCTGCTTGTTGACTGCAGTAGGGTAGGCCATGTGAGTAACGCTTGGGCAGGGATAAGGATATTGGTCCTGTTAGTGTGCAGAAGATGGGAAAATGCAAGGGTTGTGGGAAATTAGGGAGGATGTTGCCAAGAGATGGGCCTGTGAATGCTTACTATTCATCTCTACTGTGTTCCCCTGTTGTGTCTGTTTGGGATTGCATTGTCCGCAAGATGAGATATTCCTATAGACCTGAGTGGGTGTAGTAGTCTTGGTGTTATATTAGTTCGTAATAAGACAATAAAATTAGAAATAGGTAGCATCAAAACTTCTATTTTAGGGAAAAGGCTAAAAAGTAAAAAAGAGAAAAGCTTTATAGGGAAATGTATACGAGTTAGAGGAACCTGTTAAAGCAAAAACTGAAGACTGGGTTTAAAGCATTTTAAGTATTCATGGATAACAAGGCATGTAACAAAATGCAAACAGTAGTGAGTAAAGCGAAAAAGAAGCAGGTGAAGGATGAGTTGGAACGTATTAAACAGGCTGAGAAGAAAAAGAGGCGGTTGGAGAAAGCCCTTGCTACATCCGCAGCCATCCGTTCTGAGCTAGAAAAAAAGAAACAGAAAAAGAAGGAAGAACAGCAGAGGCTTGATGAGGAAGGTGCTGCAATTGCTGAGGCCGTCGCTTTGCACGTCCTACTTGGTGAGGACTCTGATGACTCCGCTAGCATTATGCTAAACAGGGAAGAGGGGTTCAACTGCTGGGGTTATGGTGTATATATGGATGGAGAGAGGGCCTATCTTCCCCATCAACCTCACCCAAACTGTCAAGGCTGGGTCTCAAATGCATATAGAACTGGGGACGGTGACTGGTCCTTCTCATATGGAAGGGAGGTGCAAGCACCATTTTTGGAGAATGGAGGGTTAGGAAGTGGCGGACTTTCAGTTGGTCTGATTGCAGCACAGGCTATTTCAGCACTCCAAATCACAGAGGATGCAAAGGTCCTCCACTGAGGCTAGACAAAGCGTTTTGTTGTGTGGTCATAATTCTGAATAATAATGACTCTCTGGTATATGTGTATGTATATGTGTCAGTCATATGTTGTGGTTGCTGCTTCTGTGCATTGAACTTATCCTATCCTGCTCTCTCCTGTCTGTTAACCATACCATCAAATGGTCTGTTTCTTGATGGTTTTCTTTTTCCCTATCATTGATTTTGAGGCATGAATGCAGTTAGTCCCACCATCTAAATGCCATTAACACAGATGTTTGAATGTTATTATTGTATTTCTTTTATTAATCTTTGCCTGCAACTCCACCGAATACTAACCATGTTACGCTTCTACCTTGTTGAGAAACCTTCTTATAGTTCCAAGTTTTATTTCACGATTTGGACATGTCTCTGGTTTTTTCTTATGTAGGTCATTTGTGATGGATATTAATCTATGTTAGATTATCATTGACCGAATTTAGATAAATGGATGTTTAAGTTTAGATGTATTTAGATAACTATTTATCTAGACTCATTGGTTCAAAATCTCTACTATAATACACGGTTGAAAATTTACTTAAAAGTCATTTTTATGATGTAAATTACATTATTATGAGGTTGTTTTTTCTTTTTATATTTTTAAAAATCATTAAAAATTACAAATAAAAATATTTAATCCAAAGACCTGGTTAAATATTTAACTTCACAATTACAATCAAATGATTCAATCAAAGTGCCATTTGATTTTATATAAATTTTAATATTTGTTACATAATATTTTATTCACATCATCATCATGGGTGTACTATAACTTAATATATTAAAAAATAAAAATCTTAAAATTTTATTTAAAAATATTAAAATGAAAGTTTAAAAATAACATAGGAAAAGAACATCTAAGCTCACGTGAATCTCGACAAATAGTTGTCTAGATTTCATTGTGAATCTTTGACAAATAGTTGTCTAGATTTCATTTTGAATGTGATTCGAATATTATAAAATTCTTAAAATTTGTAAATAATTATAAAATTTATTAAATTAATAAAAGTATTAATAATTATTTTTAAAATATAGAGTAGAAAATCATAAAATGACTAAAAATAGAGTCCTCATCAAAATATCTCAAAATATATATAACTTAAAAGAGATCTCTGTGTTGATTTTCATATGAGTACATGGTAAGGAAATACAAATTATAAAAATTGACATGGAAGTATCTTTAAACATTTTTTCTTCTTTTTGAGATATTTTGATGAATGCCCAATTTTAAATTTTTGGGTTAATATATCTTTTCCCCTTGAATTTGTTAATTTACTTAGTTGGTATTTTTTTTTTTATCTAATTGGTATCTAAACTTATATTTCGTCTCCCAGATTGTTACCTTTGCAATAACACCTCTAGTTTGAGTTGGCGTGACATTGGTAGTCAATCTAACAGTGACACGTGATAGTTTCTCAGTATGTCACATGTCAAATATATATTAAAATAAAAATATTTAAATTTTATAAATTAATAGAAAAAATTTTACATCTAGAATGAATCGAGCAACTCATTCCAAATGTATTTATAGTAATTTTGTATATTTTATCTTTTAAAATAAAATATGAGTTTCTTAGTTTATTATTATTTTGAAAATTATATAAAATATAAATTTAGAATTTTATAAAAATATAAAGTATATACAACTAAATATATAGATACATAAAGCCTGAAATATTTTGAAATATATATAAAAATTATAATATATATAAATATATAAAAGAACTAAAACACGCCTAGAATGAATTTGAACAAATGTTTGTCCGATGCATTTGAACTTGGATAGTGATTTGTCTAGGTTCATTCTTGACGTAAAAACTTTTTATTAATTTATAAAATTTTATATATTTTTTATTTTAAAATAATAATAATAATAACATGATATTTTATAAAAAAATAAAAATATATAAACTTGCTAAATATATATGGAATAAATCAAAACAAATAGGTGTCTAAAATTAGATGTATTTAGACAATTGGTTGTCTAGGTTCATTCTTGATGTGAAAAAAATAGTTTTTATTATTTTTATATTTTAAGGACTTTTTAATTTTTTTAATTTAAATTTTCATATGGCATACTTAGAGGCTGCCACGGGATACCACCGAATTGGCTATTTGTATACTAACAATCTTAGTACAGATGTACCAGCCTGGTTGATGGAATACATGTTCAGGTACTAATTAGATCCTAAACTAAATATAAATGGTATAATGATTTTTATATCCCTTCAACTATACAAAAAAAGTAATTTTAGCCCTCCATTTAATTTTTCATCTCTTTTAGCACTTAAAGTTGCATTTTTTTCAAAACACCCTAAAATGGATGGAAAAGTTAACATTTGTTAACTTTGTTGATGTGGCATACATATGGATTACCACATAGACGACACATATGTTGCATGTGGTGCCTTAAGTGTAGTATATTCATTTTTAAATTTGTAATTTTTTTGAGCAGATTGGTTAATAAAATAATTCATGGATTACATTAATATTCTTTGTATTATGCCCTCATGTGGTTTTTGCATGCAAAGCAAAATAAAAGCAAATATTGACTTACTAGTTGTCTAATGTTTAAATTAATACTAAACGATATTACGTGGTCGAATAATAATATGGAAAGACAACTTATATTAGTAGACAAATATAAACATATCCTTAGTTTAATAAAAAATGAGCAAATCTATAACAATCCATTTTCACTGATGTCGGAAACAGTGGTTTTGGGACCACAATTTCGATGATTAAATTATTATTTTATTATTTATTTAAAGCCTACAAGGTTATACTAAGGTCGTATTAAAATTTTGTTAGGAAATTTTGAAGTTTACATAGTTAATTAAGTGAAAATGACTAAATCGTAAAAAGGGTAAAAGTTGAGTTCTATTAGTCAAAGGGATCCAAAAGTTTTGAAATCTTAAACTAAAGGACTTGATTGGTAAATATTCCATTTAAGGTGATATTGGATGTACATGGGCATGGTTTAAATGAAATTATGATAGTTTTTAAAGATTAAAATGGTAAATGATCAATTAAAAGAAAATTAAGTAAGAAAAGATGAAAATAAAGTGATCATCTTCAAGATTTTTTTCATTTTAGAACCTAAATTAACCATTGGAGAAGAGAAAAGCTTCGGTTGTGATTTCTTCTTGCATGGTATGTGTATTTGATCCCATTTTTAATGATTTTTAGGTTTTGGGGTTCTTAATTTAGCTAGGAGAGACTTTTCCATTAATGTTTTTTAATAGGTTTTGATGTTAGTTGATAGATTATGAGTCCTTATTGAAAACTAAACAAGTTTTGTTAAATGTTTTTTGATGAATTTTGGAAATAAGGATTAAATTGTTAAAGGTATAAGTCCAAGGATTTTATTGCGATTTTTTGATAAATATGAGTTTCTTTAAGGTCCCTTGCATTATGGGTTAAGTTGGATTTAGATTAAAATGGTTAAATTCTAAGTTTTGAGCTTAAGGACTAAATTGTGAAAAGTTAAAATGTTAGGGGAAAATTATAATTTTTTTTAAAATATGAATTATGGATTTAATTGAATTATATGAGTACTTAATTGATTGAAAATATTTATTTAGATCAAGATAAACCACATACGGACTTCGATCGAGGAAAAGCAAAAGCTTTGGATTAGCTTGACTAAACTACTATGCCCCTAATTATTGAGGTAAGTTCGTGTGAACTATTTCGTGTGAACTATAATCGTTTTAATGTTATCTAAATTGAATGTTTATTATGTTGTTTTAATTCAAATGAATCAATATACAGATGTATTCATGATATGACAAATTAATGGATATCGAGTCCCAGTTGAAGCTTAAGAATACTTAGGATACAAATGACAAGTTTCAAGTGTTGGTCTTGAATGTCCTACCAATTGCTGAGATCCTACATTTGTTACGGATTCTTCACAGCTTGTGTGAGCAGCATCGTGTAGCTTACATTCCGACCCATATCTTGTGTGAGCAGGCCCATTTCACAGCTCGTGTGAGCATTAATGTAAAGGAAAGGTTACGATTATATGTAAAGGCATACTATGTGTGAGCTTTCTCGAGTATCCAATGTAATTCTATATGGTTCAACGGGTCTAAAAAGGAAACAGAATGGTAAATATTCAAATGGAATGAATCATGAACTTATGAAAAGAATTTATGAATTAAATTATGTGATTACATATGTAAATCTACTTGTTTTATGCATGAATTCATTTGAATCATGTACAAGAGTACTAACTTGTGACTTTGATGATGTTGTATAGGCTTATGCCAAGCTTATGGTTTTGGTTGATATTGTACTTATGCTTTATATTATGCAAATGAAATGGTAAGTTTAGTTTAAGTTTATACGAACTTATTAAGCTCTCGTTGCTTACGTTGTTACTTTCATTTGTTTTATATATTATCAGAAGCTCGATAAGTTGGAAGCTCGTCGGAGATCTATCACACTGTCAAGCAACTATTTCGGTAGATTTTGAGTAATTTTGGCCAAGGTTAATAATGACATGTATAGGATGTAATGTAATGGTGATTTGGTATGTTATGCTTTGAAGATTATGTTTGGTTGATGGACTTGTAATGCTTGTTAAGCTATGTCATTTTGGTACTTTATAGTGCTTGTGAATAAGGTTCTTTTGGTATGTTGATGATGGCTTACAAATGGTCAATTTGAGACATGTTTTGGCACATATTTGAACTAGGTCTTTATGCATGAATTGAGGTAATGTTACCATGTGTAGGTAAATGAGGCATTGATGCTATTGTGGTGTCTTTGAGTGGCATATTGGTTAAGTGATTTAAGATGATTGAAATGGCATGTTTATGTATGCTTAAATGGTGTTTGAACCCCTTGAACGTGTGCCTAAATGGATTGATTGGTTAGATATGAATTAGACTTGAATTGGCATGATTTTAGGTATATTTTTGGGTTCACACGGGCTGAGACATGGGTTGCCACACGACCATGTGTCATTTGGAATTTCTTAGTGTTTCAAGTGAGTGAGTTACACGGCCTAACACATGGCCTGGCACACGGCCGTGTGATCCTACTCCGTGAGTTACACAGGTAAGGACACTGGTTGGGACACGGCCGTGTGTCCCTTGTTCAAAAGTTACACAGCCTGGCCACACGGCCATGTGACCCATGTTTTTCATTTTTTGCAACTTTTTCTTAAACCTTCCATTTTGTTTCAAATTAGTCCTGAATTATTTTTAAGTTATTTTTAGGGTTTCGAAGGCTTGATTTAGGGACAAAATGCATGTGAATAAATGATATATGATATGTTTAAGATAATTAAGATTATGAAGGTAAAATGTTTTTGATTATACAGTAATGCTCTGTAACCTTAATTTGGCAACGGAGATGAGTTAGAGGTGTTACAAAACTAATTGAATGACTAATATGTCATCTATCAAGTTCTATTAGGGAGATACCTTGTCTTGGGCATTAAAGCGGATGACTTCTAGAATATAGAAACATAGATGTGATTGACTAGACTAACAGTACATTAAACTAGACCCAAGAAGAATAAATCCTGAATCCGTTTATAGATTTATTCACTTGTGACATTCAAAGTGTGGCATACCTTAATCCTGAGTGGATGACGGACTATGTATGTGTGACTTGTATCCTTCAGTGTAAGTAAAAGCATGAGTTTGAATAGATAAGGAACTGAAAGTTAGTGTATTGGGTATACAACTTTTGCAATATGTAGCTTCATTCACAACTATGAAATTCATAGCCCTAGATACGGGTAAATGATATCCTCTCATCGGCATTACATGGTTGATAAAAAGTAAACATGGCCATAGGTCGTGTAACCTCCCCAACCTGGCCAAGACATTAGACCCGAATTCGAGAGATTACATCGACCGCCGAAATAGCCTAGTAAGATCAAAGTTTTATAAAACATTCAATTTAAAACATTTATTTTAGAAGAAAATTTTAGTCTACTTTCAGAAAAACTCACGAATTATCAAAAATTGATTTAATTTAACTTTCCTATGTAACGGCGACTACTTTAAGAAAACTTAGTTAATTTTCCATTTATTTATTACTCACAATTCTTAATTTTCATTTGGCAGCGGAAAAGTGATTTTTATTTAGTTTTAATAAAACTATATTCCATACCTTAATTAAATAAAAATCATATTTAAATTTAAGTTTAAATGTTATGCATGCCAAATAAACCCAAAATGCGTGTCCCGTGCCATAAAATAAATAAAACAATACATTTATGAAGTAATAGGAATTATAAAAATAAGCCTAATAATACTTTCATAAAAATAAAATGTTTCCGAGCTCTCTGTATGTCACGTCTGCGTCCTAACCTGATGGGTTATCTATAAAGATAAAAATTAAAAGGAGAGTGAGCTATAAAGCTCAATGTGAGTTCAATCACAAGAAAACCAGTACAAATAGTAGATAAAACATAAAGAATATTAATTCATAGTATAAATCACAATTTAATTGGCAATACAGAATATCAATAAATCAAATCAATTCGTCTATATAATATCTCAGTGTTCAAAACATGTATATGTCTTATGAATGCAATGCAATTTCAATTAATTAGAATAAGTCTTACCCAACTCTGCTACACTCCACAGTAGGAGTTCTCCAGAACTCCTCTACCTTTACACTATAGTATGGATGAACCACTAACGTTGCAGATGGATTACTAGTACAGTGCAGATAAACCACTAATAATAAAAAGGGTGGATGAACTATCGGGGTTTTTTGATAAAATAGTTTTCTTTTGCAGACAAGCTGCTAGTAGGTTGTGGATGCATAACATATTTGCAAATGAAAGTTGCTAATACGGTGTGGGTAAACCACTAAATGGTGCAGATAAAAATTGCTAATATGATGTGGATAAAACACTAAATGGTGCGGAAAAAAGTTGCTAATATGATGTGGGTAAACCACTAAACGGTACAGACAAGCTGCTAACACTTCTTCTATACATATAGTCCCACTATATGCAATGTAATATGAAAAACTAAAATAGATCAACATGGTAACATTTAATTATACTTTTAATAGAACAATACGATAGGAATCATTATGCTTATAACAGTTCAATATAGTAGCAAATAATATGCTTATACCATATCAACTCAATAGAAAAAGTCATGCTTATTAATTGTTCTATTTAACGGTAACATAAGGCATGTTGTACATACAATCACAAATAAAAATGCAATAGACAAGTGTATTATTTACAATTTATGCAAAATGTTTATATAGCATTAACTCAGTCAATTAGGTCATGGATTTTAGTATTATTCATATTATCAAGGACTCAATTGAATAAAATAAATACTAAAAAAATTTTAGAACCATTCAGGGACTAAACTGAACAAAATAAAAATTTTAGATAAAATTATAAAATCTAAAAAATAGGGGCATCAATTCACTTGTAAAAGAACACACACATTTCACTAAGATATCAAGTGACATCATTCACGTTCAAATTTGATTCGACGTACCTAAAATGGGTTCTTCAAACGATATTTATACACGAATTAACATTAGGTATCAAGATTCAATTAAGATTAATGGAAGATTTCAGCAATAACTATAAATGAATGATTAATCAAATGTAAGATTAGTGTCGAATAGTAATATTACAAAAATTCGGGATCTAAACCTCTGAAACAGGATGTACATACTGATTCTTGACAAGAATAGAGATGTTATTGACGTCAATCACAAATCCGATAGAAAAAAGGTACATTTGGGATGCAAAATAGATAGTTGTGGGTTTTGAACATTTCAAATTTCAACATATTAAGCATAGTGGTAACAGGGTTGCTCACCTTTTTGCTCGGGAATGTTAGTGTAACTAATAAGTTAGTTAGGCTGTTATAGGTTGTTAAGTCTGTTAGCTGTTAATTGTTAATAATAAAGTTGGCTCCTACTCTTTATTAAATAGCAGATGTATTCAGAAGTCAAGATATATGGAAGGTGCAGTCTTCTTGATCATTATTGTCTCTTTTAGTTCTTCTCTAATATAGTTTAACATGGTATCAGACGGCCATTGATTCCTAGAGTTTTTTTTTCTTCATGTATCATCCTTTTAGCCCGTTAGCCGTACACTCCACTACCTCAGCGATGTCTTCTACTCTTATTGATGGAGTTGTTGATAGTCGATTCTTTTCTACCAAGAAAATAAGTGTTCTTCTTGATGACACTAATTTCTTATTATGGCATTAGCAAGTTCTTTTGGCAATCAAGACATACAAACTTCAGCAGTTCTTGGATACATGTACTGTTCCTCCTCCTTCGCTCATTCTAGATGCTGATGGTGTCTTTTAGAAGAACCCTGAGTTTGCTAAGTTTGAGCAGCAAGACAATGCACTTGCTTCATGGCTTCTGTCTTCTGTCAGTCAAGCTGTCCTTCCCCATCTTATTGGTATAGATACTTCTGCTCAAATCTGGAGCATCCGTTGGAGTTGATTTTCAAGATACCTTTAGTCCCGTAGTTAGAGAAGCAACTATTCGAACCATTCTTGCTATTGCAGTCATGAAAGGGTGGCCATTGAGACAAGTAGATGTCAACAATGCTTTCGTCAACGGTGAGTTGGTTAAGGAGATTTACATGACCCAGCCACTTGGTTTGAAGAGACAGGTCCAAATGGTCAAAAGTTAGTTTGTAAGCTCAACAAGGCTCTCTATGGCTTAAGGTAAGCTCCTAGGGCATGGTTTCAAAAATGTTCAAACAGTATTTGGTTGGTCAACTTGGCTTTCGTGCATCAAAGGCTGACCCTTCACTATTCATTTAAACCACTTTAGGGATTTATTTGTTACTTATGGCATACGTAGATGACATTGTTCTTACAGGCAGTTCCAATAAGGAGATTGCTAGTGTTGTCCACCAACTTCATCTCAAGTTTGCTCTTAAAGACATGGGCCAGCTCAATTTTTTCTTGGGTATCACTATTCAACATACTTCTCAGGGGTTGTTCTTGAATCAGGAAAAATACATCACTGAAATACTATATAAGACTGGGATGACAGGAGCATCCGCTACACCAACCCCCATGGTGAGCCTTCCTAAGCTAGTTGCTTCTGATGGCAGTCCTCCGTTTGCTGAAGGGCATTTGTATCGTAGTGTCATTGGTATGCTTCAATATGTTTGCATTACACAACCTGACTTGTCTTTTTGTGCTAATAAACTTAGCCAGTATATGAATTCTCCAAGTGAATCTTATTAGAAGGCTGTCAAATGCGTGTTAAGGTATCTTCTTGGAACTTTAGATCATGGACTATATCTGTAACAGTCCAGTTTTGACCCTATTCAGAATAGTGGTTTCGGGACCACAAATTTGAGTTTAAAAAATATTTTAATATTATTTTCTGTGTCTGTGATATGTGAATTTACATCTGTGAAATTTCTGTAATTTAATTTATCTGTTTCTGTGCTTAATTATGAAAAATGATTAAATGGCGTAAAGTGTAAAAGTTGAGTGCTAAATGTTAAAGCACCTAATTGGCTTCGCTTTTAAAATAAGGGTCCTTGCATGTCAAGTTTACCATTTGTATTAATGGTGGACAATGATGGACATTAGTAAAAGGATTTTCATGTGTTAATAATAAGGGCAAAATGGGAAAAAGTATTATAATATGTGTTAAATAAAATATAACATAAAATAATGGCCATTTTATCATTCTCATGGCCGAATAAAGCAAGAAAAAGAGCAAAAATGGGGTTTTGATATTCGGCTAACTTAATCCTTAATTAAGGTATGAATTTTCGTCTGTTTTTTATAATCTTTACGTTTCTGTGATCGTTGCTTCGTGTTCTTCAAAACCCATGTCTGAATTTCTATTTTTGTTAAAGATTATGAAATGTTTCATTGATGATTATATGAACTTTGTGATGTTTTTATATAGATTATGAAAGATATATGTGAGATTATCATACTTTGTTCTTAAATTTTGATGAAAAAGAGCTATTTGAGCTAATTTGTAAAAATACTATTTTAAAGGACTAAAATGTGAAATAAAGGAAATGTATGGACTTGTATGAGAGTCATGAAAATTCGGCTAGCCCTTGTTGCAAAGAAATTTTGCATATTTGTGATTTTATGAAAAATGGACTAAATTGTCAAAGTGTGAAAATGTAAGGGCTAATGTAAAGTGCCCTAAATATGTGTATATGGATTATATTGAATGAAATGAATGATTGAATGGTTGAATTTGTATTGTATTAGATCAAGAACAAAGAAAAACGGACTTAGATCGGGGGAAGTCCAAAATAGTTGAATAGTCGACTCGTTTTATCCGAAATCCGTCCGAGGTAAGTCAAATTACAATTACTTGTTAATTGAAATAAAGTCTGCACATATAAACTGTAATCTGTATTAGATGGCCTTGAGTGTCTGATGAATATATTTGGAGTAAAGTATGATAATATGTTTTTGTTATAATGAAGCATGTTATGAGTATGGAATTGGTTGAAAATTTAAGTACAAATGCTGTCTATTATAGCTTGTAGGGATGACCTCTAAAAGGGGTGGCAAATTGGCTTAAATCAAGCCTGCTTGGTGCCACACGGTCAGGGGACACGGGCGTGTCATATGGCCGTGGGCTAAAGTCAGTAGCTAGCTAAGTATCACACGGCCATAGCACACGGGCGTGCCTATTGGCCGTGGGTAAAAGTCAGTATGGTTACCCTAATTTGGCACGGCTGGTTCACATGGGTGTGTCTGATGCCCATGTGAGGCACAAAGCCTGGACACACGGGCGTGTAACCTCAATAGAATTGAAAAAATTTTCTATGTTCTGAATTTTATGAATGTGTTCGGTTTAGCTCTAACCATTCTTAAACGTATGTTTTAGGTCTCATAAACCATATTTAGAGATGATTGCTTATGAAATGATGTTAAATAATACCTGTGATTCTGAATTGGTCCGAAATGTTCTGTCTGTCTGGTAATGTGAAACCGTAGCGTAGGCGAAACCTGGCAGCCCGCCCAGACCCAGAGTTTGACCTTCTCTGCCTCGTAACCCTAATTCGATGTCGGTTACGGGTTAGGGGTGTTACAATATCTCTCCAAGGGTCCATTTGCACTAGTCTGTTATTCTGATGTTGACCGGGCGTCCTCAGTTGAAGATCGTCGTTCCACCACTGGCTATGTTGTTTACTTAGGGGCAAATCTTGTCGCTTGGTGGTCCAAGAAGCAACCAGTTGTATCCAGGTTTTCATCTGAAGCTGAATATCGAAGCCTAGCCAATTGTGTGTCTGAGTTACTGTGGGTCAAGCAGTTATTAGATGAGCTCAGCATGCTCCTTTGTCAACCTCCGGTGGTCTGGTGTGACAACACCTCTACTGTTTTAATGGCTGCAAATCCCATACATCATGCCAGGGTTAAGCACGTGAAGATTGATCATCATTTTGTTCGAGAGAAAGTTCTTGATGGAACACTACTGGTCAACTTTGTTCCATTTGAAAAACAAATTGCAGATGTCCTCACCAAGCCTATCACGCCAAAGCAGTTTGCAACCTTTCGCCATGCTCTCCGAGTTTTATCTAGTGATGACTGTGTTTTAAAAGCAAAAGATTTTTTTAAGAGACCAGGAGAATGTTAGTGTAACTAATAAGTTAGTTAGGCTGTTATAGGCTGTTAAGTCTGTTAGCTGTTAGTTGTTAATAATAAAGTTGGCTCCTACTCTCTATTAAATAGTAGATGTATTCAGAAGTCAAGATATATGAAAGGTGTATTCTTCTTGATCATTATTGTCTCTTTTAGTTCTTCTCTAATATAGTTTAACAGGGAAGGCTTTCTCCGAAAACATTATGTCTACTGGATTGAGGATGGTCCGGCGTTGATTCAGGTGGAAGTGTTGCGGGGAGCGAGGTCGGATTCGTTTCCCCTTAATCGTTGATTTCCTACTTTGTGCAGAACTAGACTATGCTGTGAATTAGCGCTATGGACAAGCTGCTTCAACTGGTTTAGATGGACAATGCATTTTCAGAGATAGTTGAAGAGTTTTCTTTTCGGTGACACTAAAATGAAAGGAAGCTGCTAAATGTCCCTCCATCTTCTACTTTTATTTTTCCAATTCATTATTCATTTTTTTGGACCCTGTACTTTCCTGTGGTTGGTTTCCGAAAACCATAGGTTGTTTTACCACTCTTTGCTTTTTATAATAGCAGGTCATTTTATCTCAAAAATTTTGTAATTTTATTTTAAGATGTAATATCAATTAAGATTTTATTTTAATTTTAGATTTGGTTGAACTAAGCTTTTTTTTATAAAATATTTTATATAATAAAGATAATATTTTGAATAAAAATTATTTTTGAATAAAGACTTAATGAAGTTTAAAGTAAAAATCTATTTCAAAATTTTTCTAAACTCTAATCTATTTTCAAGCACTTTAAAAATTACTTTGAACACTTAGAAAATATTTTGGACAAGTTCAAAAACCTGTCAAACATTTTAAAACAAGCAAAAAAATTGGTCCCTACCAAAAAGTATCGATACTTTATATTAAGCTTCGAAGTTCAAAAATATTAAGCAAAAATCAAACGTATCAAGACTTATCATTAAGTATCGATACCTAGACATTTTTATAGATACTCATGCCTAATATCGATACAAAATTACTATTTTGACTTCAAGGATTTTTTGAGCAAAAGTAAAAAGTATCGATACTTATCATTAAGTATCGATTCCATCATATTTTTATCAATATCTTTTTTGGTATCGATACAAAATTGGCATTCTAACTTCGAGGAAAAATTGAGCAAAAGTGTTAAGTACCAATACCTACCAAAAATTTATCGATACCTTCCCCTGGTATCAATATCATTTTAAGGTTCAATGTTTTGATATCTTTAATCAAGTATCAATAAAATTCTCCAAGTATCAATGTGAAAAGGGTCAACGATCACTAAATTGAACATTAAATGTCATAAGTATCAATGTCCATCAAAAGGTATCAATACCTATTGTTGCACATGACATTAATGCATTGATTTTTACATCTCCAATGGCTCTATTCAATTCCACAACAACCACAACGGTTGGAAATCAATTTGGGACTATAAATACCAGCTTCCAAAGGTTCAACAATAACAGAGAGAGTAAAAATATCAAAAAGTAATCCTATCAGTGCTTCAATTCTACAAAACATGTATATAATGCATGTCTTTTTAGTTTTGTTTTATTATATTACATAATATTTCATAATTTACTTTAATAACCCTTATAATAAAATAATAAACCATACTTTAATAAGGCATATTATCATTGAAAATTTACAACATAAATACCCTATATTTAAAAGCCACTATCAATTCAACCTTTATGATTTAAACTATCAAGTTTTCAACTTACGCAATTAAGTCCTTTTATCAAATTAAGCACACAAATAATCAAATTTTCATACGAAATTTTCACACATGCAAATTCACATATAATAAACACAAAAAATAATATTTAAATATTTTCCATCTTAGATTCGTGGTCCCGAAACCACTGTTCTGATTAGGGTCTAAATCAGACTGTTACATGTTGGTTTAGGATATTCATTGATGCAAGAGGGTAAGGTTGTGGCTTATGCATCTCGTTAGCTTAGGATGCATGAGGCAAACTATCCTACACATGACTTGGAGTTGGCTACGGTGGTTTTTGCACTGAAAATTTGGAGACATTACTTGTACAGTGAGAAGTGTATCATTTATAAGGATCACAAGAGCCTCAAGTATCTCCTCACTTAGAAGGAGCTAAACCTTAGCTAGCATCGGTGGATTGAGCTGCTTAAGGATTATGACTGCTCGATTGAATACCATCCTGGTAAGGCCAATGTGGTGGCCAACGCACTGAGCTGTAGGGCTATGACAGATCTGAAGGCAATGTTTGCTCGTCTCAACTTATTTTATGATGGTAGTCTGTTGGCCAAACTTCAGGTTAAACCGACGTGGACTAACAGATTAGGGGTAAATAGTTGGAAGATAAGTCACTAAGTCCTCAATTTCAATAGTTAGAGAGTAGGGAAACCTCAGATTTTGGACTGAATAGTGAAGGGTTACTTTGTTTCTGTGAGAGAGTTTGTGTACCGAAGGATACTGATCTGAGGCAGTCGATACTGCAGAAGGCGCATAGTAGTTTGTATGTGGTGCATCTTGGCGGGAATAAGATGTATCGTGACCTTTGTGAGTTATATTGGTGGCCTGGTCTTAAGCGTGAAGTTACTGACTTTGTGAGTAAATGCTTTACCTGTCAGCAGGTTAAGGCTGAACACCAGTTGCCTTCGGGGTTGCTTCAGCCAGTTAAGATTCTGTTGTGGAAGTGGGATAGAGTGACTATGGACTTCATTAATGGGCTGCCATACCTAGACCCTAGTTTGATGAAATGACTATTTTTCCCTTATATGGTAAAATGACTAAAATGCCCCTACATTGTAAATTGACTGTTTTGCCCCTATGTGAGGTATTTATATATATGTACATGTATGACTATATTTTAGCTTGCTATTAAAACTGTAATGGATACATGTATGATTCTATGATATGACATGACATGACTATATGATACATTGCATGGGGATGGGTTTGTTATGATTGGAGGAAGTGTACTGTACTGGCAACTCTGCTGCAAATCACTGATGGCTTTAAGCCTATTATACTGACAGCTCTTGATACGAACCGCCTCAGGGAGAGTCGAGTCGTATGCGAGTTTGCCCGATCGTCTACGAGAAAGTATCGTTCGGTTTGTTCAAAAAGGATGTTTGTAAATAAATTATGCGGAAGCTATTTAAGGGGTTCAAAGAAAGGGTTTAAAATATGAATATTAAGGCTCGGTTTAAAATAAATGAAAGAATGGAAAGAAGGAACTCAAAAGGAAGCACGACCCAATACTAGAGAGTATTGACCCAATTGCTTATAGGCTTTCAAGGTGGAGAATGAAAGTGATAAAACCTCGACCCGCTACTTAGCAAAGTAGGAACCTCGGTTAAAGGGTGAAAGAAACAGGGTTGACGCCACTACTAGGTAGATAAGTCAACAAAGTCTCAAACAAAGTTTAGAGAAGAAAATTCTCACAAGATTAAATTCAATAAAAAATTTGGCAAAAAGTCCCTTACAATTGAAAGAAAACAAATACTTATAGGCACATAGATGACCATTCAAATTTGGCATCTAGGTGTTCACACAATAATAAAAACGTTCACACTAATGTATTAAAATAGTTCATAAATTTGGCAGATTCATGAACTAGTTCAATGGACACTTTCTTCCCCCTAAGTGTGTGCATGAATGCTTAATCATAAAGAAAAGCTTCAAGTGACTTGTATGTGCACCAAAGGTTGCATTCATCTCCTTGGGACGTTCATGCACTTGTATGGAACATGAATCCTCATAATTAAACTCTTTAATAGCATGTAGGTTCATAAATGGCAGCATGAACCTAGTAAATTCGTTCTCCCCTTTGTGCATACACTTAATTCAATCAATGTGTTGAATTATTGAGTTAATTCCTTCCTTTGGACGTTCTTGAACCCATCCATGCATGTGTAGTAGCTTATAGGTCAATTCAAAGTGTGAATACTACTTCTTGGCCGAATAAGTGCCTTGGAAAGTTAGGAGACAACCACCATACATGCACTTAAGCCATTCATGCATTCTATCATCCCATGCATTTGATCCATTCATGGACTAGCCTTTAATGTCCATACATGCATTCGCCACATGCATGAATTTGTAGAAACCTTGCATCTAGCCGTACATGCACCAGCATTTAATACTTCTTCATTCATGAGTGTGGAATGCCCAAAAGAGATGTTTCTTGATCCATACTTTGTACCGTCCAAAGGGATGTACCTACATGAAATAAACAAGTCATTAAGATATCTCATGGACATTCATAAATTCGGCATGATGTGAACACATTAATGTCATCCATTAATTCAGCTATTTGAACATAATCAATTTATGTAATGACTATGGCATATTAATAACAAATATTAATATAAGACAAGTTTAATGCTTAAATAAATATGTGAAAATTTTTATTTAATGCATTAAAGACAAAATCGAGTTTAAACTAAAATGAGCTAAGCTTTAGCTCGTGAGCTAAAGTTGAGCTGAGGCTAAACTCCTAAGCTAAAGTTGAGCTAAGGTTTAGCTCGTGAGTTGAAAGTGAGCTAGGAGTGAGCTCGGTTTAGCTCAGGCAAGATGGATTGAGCTCGAATAAGCTGGATTTGAGCTGGATAGAGTTCGTGGAGCTGGAAACGAGCTTGGATCAGCTTGCCAACATGTCATTGCTCGGCTTGATAGACTTGCTCGATAAAGTTCGCGGGGCGTGCTCGTATCATTCCCCCCTCTTTTAGGCGACTTGTCCTCAAGTCGAGCTGTTTATCCATGGGAGAACTTTGACTCGTGCATGGTTTTCCTTGATCAAATGGGATGGAAGATGTCACACAAACCTGAAAAATTCTTACCACAGCCAGTAAAAAGAAACTCAAAGGAGTCAAATTCAAATGTGTTCGATAGTTCATAAAATATTCATTCAATCGAACATATGCCAAAAATCTCAATTGGACAAAGCTAGCATACGTAAATTTATCAAAGAGTTTCGTTAGACCATCGTTACAAACATGAAAACTAAGTTGGATCAAGGGATAATTGGTTGAAAATGATGGTAGGCACTTAAACACATTATTCCTCATCCAAAACATTTTAATTTCTTTAATCGAATATAGTAACTCATTTGGTCCCTTGTCTTGCTCATGCAAGGTATGCCATGGCCAAAGGTATGCTAACTCTTCCTTTCATTTTTGAACAACATGAGGGGAGTCTCCAAATTCCAACGTAATAATCACATCATCACAATGGCAAAAGGAAAAATCCATTACATTAAAGTATAAATAATTTCCAAACAACCAATCAATGGAATTTTCAACTTCAATCGAATTGAGCAAAGATATTTAAAAATTTTTAGATGACTTACCTTGAGGAATATGAAGAGAAGACAATTGAGGATTGGATTTACCTTTCTCGGTCAAAATGAATCTTCTCTCTTTGGATAGATAATGTAAGACAAACCTATTACTCCAATAAATTTGAATAAGTGGTGACGCACCATGACATTTCTTGCTCCTCGAGTGGTGGAGTTCACAAAAATAAGACTGGTTAGTATTATCAAACACTATGGACTTAAATGGAAAAGGAAAGTTACCATGGAAATTTGATTCAATTCCAAAAACATAGGTTGGTCTTACCTTCTCGAAATGAAACGAAAATTTCAGATGTGGCCAAACAAGGTGATTAATAAATGAATCAAAATTTAAACTCAAATCATTGAATTTCACCTTCTTATCAAAAGTTTAAACATCAGGCAAACATATTTTGATTGCAAATGATGCAAAGTGCTTAATGTTTCCATAAAATGAATTCATGTAGCAAATTCCAGGCTTGAACACACGAACTTGTTTAGGAATTCCAACAAGCAACATATTAGAAAAAGATATAATCAACTCACCACACGAATTATATTTCACTAGTTTAAACACACATGTTGATTTGACAAAACCGAGCATACCAAAATGCAAAGGTTTATACTTCACGAGTATTAATCGGGAATGCAAATCACTACATGGAAATTTCGCACAAAAACTCAAAGATTGTTCATGAAGGACACAATTGCACATATCATGTGAAGATCTTTTAACATGGATGCCAAACAAAGAATTTTTAACGAACATGCAACTTTTCAAACAGGTAGATTTATCATAAATCAATTGAGCAGGCATATTTAAACATAAAGATTTAACACATGAGTTCAAAAAGTTTGCAGGGTCAATTTTTATGTGACAGACTTTGATCAAACATGTTCAAAATTTGCTTAGAGAAAACTAATCCAATGTTGTCAACAAATTTGCCAATGTAGTAATCGTCATAAGAAAAGTCAGATATGGCACCTTTTAAAACAAATTAGATTAACAACAAAGAAGTGAACAAAATTATCCAAATCAAGTGACTTTGATTCGATAAACAAAGAATCCTTACCTTCCTTACCTTCGACCGCAAGTGGGTGGTAGTCATTCGTGAACTTACCTTTTTGAACAACCTAAAACACCTCTCGCTTGGAAGGTAATGTAGATGGAATTGGTCGCACAAACTTCTAGGAACCTGAAAAGTTAGCTCACAAGAAGATCGAAAGGTGGGTTAGTAGAAATAATCCTCACTTGCTCACTTATTTTCTCACTCGATTCTTTTTCTTCCGAATCACTCTTCTTTTGTTTCAATTTCTTTTCATCTTCTTTTCACTCTCAAATTTATTTTCGTTCTCTTTTTCAATCTCATTTTCTTTTTCATTTTCTTTTTTCTTTTCAAAGGCTTTTTCAAGTTCTCTCAAGATTAGCTCATTTTCTCTCTTACTTGCCTCTTGCCTCTCTTTTCTTTTTATTTCGTCTTTACAAGAATGTACAAAAGAACGATGAGAATACAAATCTTGTTCAAAAGATGAAGAACTATTTGCGTATGATTCACAATCAAAACTTTGTGAAGAATACTCCGAGTAAGATTTCTTTGAAGATCTAGTAGGAGTATGTCTTTCTCTTCGAACGCCATCTTGGAACAAATCAAAATCGTAATCGGCTTCTTATCTTCTCGAATTTCTTGATGAAAATGACTTTCGATTGAAGTCACTTCTCAATTCGTTGATGAATATGAGTCATAGTATGAATCTCTTTGTCTCGACGTAGATGACGAAAAGGAGTCACGATTGGAACTTTTTTTCAGGTAGTAGTCGGGGGTATATCTCCGTGGGGTTCTTGGTTCTGTTTTACGACTTGAAGAAACTCGATGACTTTGGTCTCATTTAGTCTCCATTCTTCGCATTTCTTGAACCAAGTATTGGTATTCCGATTCGGTGAACTCTTCGCGTGACATGATTTTTGTTGCTAAAAAGAAAATGTTAGATCACAAAACAAAATAAAAAAATTAAGTACCTCACTACAAACCTCACAATTTCGCTCGGAAAGAAGAAGAAAGGTGTCACTCCCGCTCGTGTTTACACTTATTTGGCTTTTACCTCCACTCGAATGATCTCACTCGCTCATGCCTTTTTCCGCTCCTTTCTCCTCTTATAACCTTGTAACAGACTTAGTATGACTTGATCTCTAGTATTGTGGGTCGGTTTCAAATGGTTTTACAAAGGATAACATATGAGGGGTTACGGGTTGGCTAAAAGAAAAGGAAATTGGGTAAAAAAAAGTGTGGCGTGGATAAGATTAGAATAGAAGATGAATCGGGAACGATATCAAACCAAGGGCTTTGACATTCGAACAACAATCGAATTGCATTAAACACCTTTTTTTTAGATTTTTTTTTGAATTTTTTTGAATTTTTTTTCGAATTTTTTTGAATTGTATAACTTTTTTTAGTACTATCAAACTAAATACAATAAAATACTTTTGTACACTATTTTTTTTTCTTCAGCTGCGTAGATTTTTGTTTTTATAGCAATAGCAGCTAACTAATCAAAATGACAAAACTTCGGTATACGAAATTTTTTTTTCTATACTCTTTTTTTTTCCAGATCCTACTTACTTGCGTTCACTTGGACTAGCCCGGGATTAATTTCACGCATCGAACTCCTCATTTTAGTAGCTCTGATACCAAATGATACGAACCGCCTCGTGGAGAGTCGAGTCGTATCTTGAGTTTGCCCGATCGCTCACGAGAAAGTATCGCTCGATTTGTTCAAAAAGGATGTTTCTAAATAAATTATGCGGAAGCTATTCAAGGGGTTCAAAGAAAGGGTTTAAAATATGAATATTAGGGCTCGGTTTAAAGTAAATGAAAGAATGGAAAGAAGGAACTCAAAAGCAAGCACGAACCAATACTAGAGAGTATTGACCCAATTGCTTATAGGCTTTCAAGGTGGAGAATGAAAGTGATAAAACCTCGACCCTCTACTTAGCAAAGTAGGAACCTCGGTATAAGGGTGAAAGAAACAGGTTGACGCCACTACTAGGTAGATCACCAACAAAGTCTCAAACAAAGTTTAGAGAAGAAAATTCTCACAAGATTAAATTCAATAAAAATTTGGCAAAAGTCCCTTACAATTGAAAGAAAACAAATACTTATAGGCACATAGATGACCATTCAAATTCGGCATCTAGGTGTTCACACAATAATAAAAACATTCACACTAATGTATTAAAATAGTTCATAAATTCGGCAGATTCATGAACTAGTTCAATGGACACTTTCTTCCCCCTAAGTGTGTGCATGAATGCTTAATCATAAAGAAAGGCTTCAAGTGACTTGTATGTGCACCAAAGGTTGCATTCATCTCCTTGGGATGTTCATGCACTTGTATGGAACATGTATCCTCATAATTAAACTCTTTAATAGCATGTAGGTTCATAAATGCAGCATGAACCGAGTAAATTCGTTCTCCCCTTTGTGCATACACTTAATTCAATCAATGTGTTGAATTATTGAGTTAATTCCTTCCTTTGGACGTTCTTGAACCCATCCATGCATGTGTAGTAGCTTATAGGTCAATTCAAAGTGTGAACAGCTACTTCTTGGCCGAATAAGTGCCTTGGAAAGTTAGGAGACAGCCACCATACATGCACTTAAGCCATTCATGCATTCTATCATCCCATGCATTTGATCCATTCATGGACTAGCCTTTAATGTCCATACATGCATTCGCCACATGCATGAATTTGTAGAAACCTTGCATCTAGTCGTACATGCACCAGCATTTAATATTTCTTCATTCATGAGTGTGGAATGCCCAAAAGAGATGTTTCTTCATCCATACATTGTACCGTCTAAAGGGATGTACCTACATGAAATAAACAAGTCATTAAGATATCTCATGGACATTCATAAATTCGGCATGATGTGAACACATTAATGTCATGCATTAATTCAGCTATGTGAACATAATCAATTTATGTAATGACTATGGCATATTAATAACAAATATTAATATAAGACAAGTTTAATGCTTAAATAAATATGTGCAAATTTTTATTTAATGCATTAAAGACAAAATTGAGTTTAAACTAAAATGAGCTAAGCTTTAGCTCTTGAGCTAAAGTTGAGCTGAGGCTAAACTCCTAAGCTGAAGTTGAGCTAAGGTTTAGCTCGTGAGTTGAAAGTGAGCTAGGAGTGAGCTCGGTTTAGCTCAGGCAAGATGGATTGAGCTCGAATAAGCTGGATTTGAGCTGGATAGAGCTCGTGGAGCTGGAAACAAGCTTGGATCAGCTTGCCAAAATGTCATTGCTCGGCTTGATAGACTTGCTCGATAAAGTTCGCGGGGCGTGCTCGTATTAGCTCTACTGCAAATATTGTTTAGTGCCGTAATCGGTGCTAATTCTGGTGTGTAGGGATCGGTGGGTTGATTATATCCCCACATGGAGTGTAGGGTTTGACGGAGATGGTGTGTAGAGGCTGGATGGGTAGGACTTGCATACCGCTTTATCGTTATCGCACTATTTATCGTTATCGCACTGCATCGTTATCTTTAACGGCCAAGGCCTGAATACATGACTTTTTCTATAATGAGATGGGCTAAATCCCAAACTGATATTGTCACTGTTACTGACATGAGCTTAGGCCCAGACTGTTTTTGCTCACTGTATGTTTGACTATTTGGTTTAAGGGATTACATACTGAGTTTTCATAAACTCACCCTTTTGCTTATCTATGCAGATAATCCTTAGGCGGATCAGTGATGCGAGGGACTCGAAGGTGGCCACACAATAGCTTACGCTTCCATAGTTGACTTTTAATTTATAAGTCATTTTATTTGGGTATTTTTATGTAATAAGGCCTCTATAATTTTTAATCTTCAATTTTGGGGTTTTATTTATTTTGATTTATATCTATTAGTAGTAGGATGTGGGTTTTCAAAAGATATGCATGATTTACCAAAATACCACGAATACGCAAAGTATAACGATTTGAAATTAAATAATGTTTTGAAAATGAATAACTTTTGGTAACAAATGATGTGATTTGGTCAAATACGCAATAAGGTAAAGAGATTGTTTAAATGGTTTTAGCAGCAACTTAGTTTCAAAAGCTCCTTCATGTGACATTGCCAGATTCGGCCATAACATCTAGGCCGGGTTTGGGGTGTTACATTATACAAAATCAGTCAAATACTAAAACAAGCCAACACATTTGGCCCCAGAACAATGTGACACCAAAACAAATTCAAGAGTTCCTATACATGCCATATTCAAATGATAAAACTAACTATACCAAGTGCTCCAAGGATAGTGTGACTGGCTTCCCCGACGTCATCGATAATTCTCGAATTACTTTAGTGGCACTATAAGAAAAGGGAAAGGAAAGAGGGTAAGCATGGGAGCTTAGTCAGTACATATATGCAAATAAGTGTGATTAGAAACACATTTGCCAAACAATGGCTTGTCATACTTAAATGATGTATCATTTTATGCTCACTATTTTGCCCTTCACTTCTTTTATACATACTACATCTCATCACATTCAAGGTCCTATTCGAGAGTTTAGTATATAGTCCTATTCGAGAGTTTAGTATACATACCTGTAATTTCCCTTAAAATACTCAAGTTCATTCTCTCTACTTACATACCTCATTGGAAGTATCACCAACCCATTCATCGAGTTACCTATTGAACACTCAGAAATACTAATGGATACATGGATAGTTTACTCCTAAGAGTTATACCAGTAGCCAAGGATACCTCATACTTTGTAATACATGCATAATTGAGCTACTCATGGGTCTTTTTACCAAGTCAGTACCCAGACCCCATAGCTCTGTCATGTAATGCCCACTCATTGAGCTACTCACGGGTCTGCACACAAAACCAGTACCCGGCCCCACATTACATATTTCAGTTATCTCATGAACTCAGACTCAACTCATGAGTTCAGACCACTCAATTTCTCATTACTCACCTTTTGTATCCTCTATTATTTCCAAGGTTCAATAGGATTTCGTATCTAACCTAATGTTGTCGAACTTGTTCATAATGTAAGTTACTCTTATATCGCATTATTTATACTTTCATGGTATTGAGTAAGATTATAATACCCGATAAAAATAAAACATTTAAAAATAAGCTACAATGATACATTATTTATATATGTACTTACCTCGGTGCAAAATGATGGGAACGAGCTTAATCCTCGTAAACTTTGTTTCTTCCCCGATCAAGACTTGAATCACATTTCTCTTGATCTAAAATGTCAAAAATTAGCTTATTTGTAACACCTCAAACCCAGCCTAGACATTATGGCTGAATCTGCAATGTCACACTGAAGTGTATTTTGAAAAGCGTTGTTCTGTTCGAAAAGTCCATATTATATTAAAGCCCTCGTAGTGATCTTTTACAAAACTTTTAAGTAATAAAAAAAAAGCTCTAGTAGATTTAGCAAATGTTTAATCATTTTAAGTTGCTACTACCCTTTAAAAACATTGTTTATTACAGAAGCTTTTGAAATATATTGTAATGGCGTGGTGTTTTGAAAACATTTATCCTTTAAAAATTCACGTCCTACTACTAGCAGATATAAATCAAAGTAAGTAACCCCAAATTAAAGTAAAATCTAAAGAGGCTTATTACATAAGAAAAACCCAAATGAAATACCTTTAAGATTAAAAGTTTAAAATAGTAGCAAAAATAGTTTGTGGCCTCCATTGAGTCCTACGTAGCACTGACCCACCTAAGGATTACATGCACAAGAGAGCAGAAGGGTGAGTTTATGAAAAACTCAATATGCATTCCCTTTTAAATAATCAACCAATCAGTAGGCAAATACAATTTGGGCCTAAGCCCGTTTCAGTGACAGTCCAGTATCAATGTGGGCCTTATCCCATTACAGTAGTAGTATCATTGTGGGGCTTAGCCCATTACAGGAACAATATCAAAAATACAAACAGAAGTCCTACCCATCCATCCTCTACACTCCACTCCGTCCAGCCCTACACTCTATGTGGGGATAAAATCAACCCACCCATCCCTACACTCCAAATATAGCATCGATTGCGGCACTAAATAGTATTTGCAGCAGAGCTGCCAGTACAGTACACTTCCTCCAAATATATCAACCCACCCCCATACAACATGCGATGTCATAAAATAATACGTGTAAGCAAAATGTCATGCGCGAATATAGCAAAACATATCATAGGGGGGGTATATAAGTTATTTTACCTCTTAGGGGTATAACATTCATTTCATCAGTATAGGGTCTACTCGTACTTACCAACCCAATAGTAGGTCCACAGTCATCTCGAGCGACCCATGCAACCTTAACAATCAAATAGTAAAAATGGGCCCAAAGCCCATAACACGGCCCATGCGGGCCTACACCCCCGTCTGGCCCAATAAGTACAAAAATTGGCCTTGGCCATGCGAACTACATAGCCTGGCCAAATAATCTCCACACGTCTGTGTGGTTTACCTGTACGAGCCTGTGGGGCCCACATGGCCCATTTCGGCCCAACGTTAATCGCTCATGGTGGCCTCTACTGTCAAATGCCCACGTTTTATGTGTTCAGATCACCACACGAGCGAGCGCACGCTCGTATAGCGTTTATGGACATGTTTTTCGTCTTTTTCCATTTAACAGTTATTGCAGTGTGATTACACACCTGATGCGAAAAGTGCGCAAATCTCCACGAATGCCAAACCTAAATTCAATCATGACCCAACGTCAGTCCTTTAATCATTAAAGTTAACACCCACTTAATAGCACCTAGTCCTCAAAATGGTAATTGTTACCTACCTTGAATAAGCAAGAATAGTTTATGTCACTTAAACCACTGATTGAAGTTGCCTTCCAGAACCTTGGCAAAATCTGCATTGCATCCCAATCTAGTTAACTATAACCATGAACGTAAATGAATAGAACCAAGTGAGCAGCAACTTACCACCACACAGAAGTAATCAGCCTAAAAGGGACACTCTAAAATCGAGACATGAGAAAAAATAGTCATACCCCTGTCAGAAATGGCAAATAAAAGGCAGTGTTAAAGAGGAAGCCTATTTCAACAAAGAGAAAGAGGAAAAAGAATAGCCGTGAACCCTAACAGAGATGGCGACAACAGCAGAATCTGGCTATAAGTGTAACGCCCCAATTTTCGGGACTTCTGTGAATTCTGGTGAATTTTAGAATTTTTGTGTTTTGACTGTTTAGCGTAGGTTTAATTATGTTAGTGGGCCTCTAGAAGGCCCAAGTTTAAGATTAAGTTTAGGGTTTAATTAATTTTGATCCATAAGGGAAAAGGGGGTTCTGGTTAATAGGGGTCTTAAATATTATTTGGGTAAAATAAGGCATAAGGAAGTAAGTGGCAAAGTGGCATGTGGTGCCACTGGGAAGGCTATAAAAGTGGCATGTAGAAGTGTAGAAAGAGCCCAAGTTCGAGCCGCAGGACAAGCAAATAAGGTGTTTATTTTTTGTACACAAAAAGGGGAGGTGATGGAACTCAAGGGGGAACTCTGTTAGGGAGAGTTTAAGATGATAAGGGGATTGAGTAAGGATAAAGATAAGGGAGGAAATCTAGGAGCTAATCAAGGAGCAAGAGGTGGCCGGCCAAGGGACTTTAGCGTGGGAAATTCGGCTAGGGTAATGCTTGTGTTAATTCGGCACAAGGGGGTAAGTGAGCCGTTTTCTGATCACTCTTCCTCTCCTTTTTTTTTCTTTTTCTCTCCATTTGCATTCTTTTCTTCTTCTTTTCCCCATAGCTGAATCCTTCAGCCACCTTACTCTCTATACCACCTTCCTTCCATTATTTTTAAGACTGTATCCGATTGCCTCAAATCCCGAAATCCCGAAAACTTGATTCCTCTTATACCGATTTCCCTAGCCAATTCTCTTATTTTTTTTCTCATCATATTTGGTCGATTCTCTCATCCTCTAAACCCCAAGTTTCTGTTGATAATACCACAGTAAAACCCTCATATTTTAGCTTTCTCTACACGATTGCAAAAAAGCCAAAAATCCCACACTATCCTAGGGACATAGCCGAATACTGTGATCACTGAAGGCTCAACTTTTGTTATCGTTTGAGGGATTAAAGCTACAACAGAATCAAGTAGGAACTAAGGGGAGATGCTGACTGAAAGAATCGGTGGTAAGTCTTCCCAACTTAGTCTATCTTTCGTATTTTAAGAAAAGCCAGAATCCCTAAAAGTTAGGGAGGTTGTCATTTTTGGACTTGTAGCCCTAAGAGGTTGTGGTAACAGTATTAATTTGGTAATAGTGTGATTAAGAGGCCGTTGATCAAGGGCTTGGACAAGTGGAGCGAACAGATCTGGATCGAGATGCTGCTTTCGGCAAAGGTAGGAACGCTAAGGCCTAAGGAGTTATTGGCCGAATATGGTAAGGAGTTAGTATGTAGTTCATTTCGGTAGTTAGATTAACGTGGTAGTTATATAATTGTAGGCAGTTCGTGCGTGGATCTCGTCAGCGAATCATCACAAATCAGGTGTGTAACTGACACCCTCTCATAGACTAGATTGGCAAAAGCTGAAAAGTCGAAATGCCGAAAAGTTGGTATTTTGGGAATTTGTGAGTGTGCGAATGCTCGCAAGATAGCTAGGTTTGTATATTTGGTAATCTAAAGTAACAAACTGCAGTACGCGCGAATTCGTGCATTTTGATAATTTGGGCTTAATGGCCAAAAATCGGGTGCATGGGCCAACGGCCCAATTAAATAAGTATGTGATAAGTGTTTCGATGGTACGTAAATGGTTAGGATATGCATGAAAACCCTAAAAGTAGCTAAATTACTATAATACCCTTATGTATGGAAAATTACCATGATACCCCTAGGTGTAAATGACCGATATGCCCCTAGGGTTAATTTTGTCTGAAAAGCATGTTGATTTAAATCTGTATGTTGTATGCCATGAATGAATCTTTGTTGCATGGGGACATGGGTTATATTATGGAGGAAGCGTCCTGGTGGCTATGCCACAAATTATCTGATCTGGTGGCTCTGCCACATATATCTGTTCTGGTGGCTCTGCCACGATTATCTGTATCTAGTGACTCTGTCACATTATCTATTTTGGCAGCCATGCTGCATATTTCTGAGGCGTGTAGCGGTTGGGTGGGTCGAGTAGTCTCCCCACATGGTGAAAGGTTGGTAAGGGGGTGTATGTGGTTGGTTATGGGTTGGGTTCTGCATATACATGAAATATTTGATCTCATCTGTTATGGGGCTATGGGCTTAATTCTGTATACTGTTTTGGGCTAAGGCCAATTTATTCTGTTTTTGTGGTTTGAGCTGATATGGGCTATGGTTGGGTTAATTTTACATACTGAGTTTCCCCAAACTCATCCCCTATCTTCATCCATGCGGGTAACCCCCAACCATAGTGGGCTTGGAGTTGCGAGGGATTCAGAGTGGCCACTCGTTCTGCAATATGGTTTTCTTCTGGTGAATTGGACTTCATTTTTCATTTACTTTGATGATTTGGGTTTTATTATGTAATAAGGCCACTCTATTATTTTTTTATGGGTTTGGTTTATATATTATTATGATGACCTTAATTTATATTAACTATCAGAATGGGCTAGATCTAGGGTTTGTTTTCAAAAACATAAATTGATTTCAAAATGACACGATATCAAAGAAGGCTTCTTCTATGGTAATGTTTTTTCAAAATTAAATATGTTTTACTTTAAAATGAACATAATTACAATGGCAACCTAAAGAAATGCTTGATGTTAGAGTGTGGCAATGGCGGTGTGCATGTCTAGGATTGGATCCGAAAGAGCTTTGTACTTAAGCAGTCTGATGGACTCACCTCCTCTTTTCCAGTTTCCTACCTGGTGCACAGCTTCCATTCTATTTAACCCTTAATGAATTAGCCCTTTGAACATCAAGTACAATTTTCTGGACTAAGAATAGAAAAATGATTTTAACGTTCGATGTGGCACATCGGATTCGGTCATAATGTCTAGGCTGGGTTTGGGGTGTTACATTTAGTGGTATCAGAGCCAAGTTGCAACAACTCGGCTGTGGAATGGGTTTACAAAAATAACGATTTTTGAAAAAAAAATCTCAATTTTTAAATTTTGGATCTTCTGAAGGTGGTATTTCGAATCTCTGGCCCAAGCCTGTAAGTATCATTCTGAATTTCTTTGAATATTTTCCTGGATTGTCTATCTGTACTGAAACTCTGCTAGGATACCCTAGATACGGTGATACTAAAACCATAGGAAAATTTGATAAGAGACTGAAACTGTAGCTAGACTTCGGTTCTGCGAAAATAATCTCTGAAATACTGTCTGATTCATAAAACATTTGTAATAAACGTTGGAATGATATTAATGCATAAAATTCATAATCAGATAATACGATATGAGTACAAGATCCACTCGTGGAAGAGGCCATGGACGTGGTCGTGGAAGGGCTCGAGTGGGATCTTTGTCTTCGGGACATATGCTGGTGGCAAATGTACCGGTACCATTGGCAACGGAAGTGGAGTTTCATGATCGTAGTACCGGGAATGACGCCCTATCACAGGCAATGCTTCGTGTTCTAGAAAGGGTTACCGGGGCAAGTACGGGCAACAGAGTTCGGGGATCCATTTCTGAACGGCTCCTGGCCAACAGAGCAGAGACCTTTAGGGGTGTGTCCGGTGTAGCCCCAAATGTGGCAGAATATTGGTTGGAGGCCACGGAACAGATTATGGACGACTTGGACTGCTCAGTGGAGAAGAAGCTGAAAGGAGCCGTATCGTTGCTACGAGACGAGGCCTATCAGTGGTGGCTCACTGTGAGAGAAGGGACCCCAGCTGATAGGGTAACTTGGGAACTGTTTAAGACAGCCTTTAAAGGCAAGTATGTTAGGGCAAGTTATATGGACACTCGTAGGAAGGAATTCTTGAATCTGGTGCAAGGAGGTAAAATAGTTGCCGAGTACGAGGCCGAGTTTATGAGGTTGAGCCGATATGCAGTGGGCATAGTTGCTACGGAATATGAGCGAAGTGTGCGCTTCGAGGATGGTCTTAGGGATGACCTGAGGGTGTTGATTGCTCCGCAGAGGGAGCGGGACTTTGCGGTCCTAGTGGAGAAGGCAAAGATAGCAAAGGAGGTTAAGCGGGCTGAAAAGTAGAATCGGGAGAAGGATCGAAACTATTTTTGGAGGGATTCAGGACCCTCGGGTGGTGCTAATAGGAATGTTAAGAGAGCAAGAGTGGAGGAACCAGTTTGAGTAGTGTCGATGAATGTGGTTAGACCACCAATCTGTGGAGACTGTGGTAAGGTACATTTGGGCGAGTGTAGGAAATGCTCTGGTGCTTGTTTCCGATGTGGATCTATGGAGCATAGAGTTAAGGACTGTCCTCAGAGAGCTGATCAGGCTCAGGTTGTTGTACAGGGGGTTGCTTAACCCATGAGAGGTGGACCACAACCACCGAGAGGATGTGGACAAGGTAGGAATGGAAATGGAAATGGTCGAGGTCGAGGGGCACCTGACAGAGGTGCCAGAAATGCTGAAGCTCGACAACCAGCATTGGTGTATGCAGCTCGACGTCGAGAGGAGGCCGACGCACCTGACGTCATAACTGGTACGTTTTTGGTTTCTGGCATGCCATATACTACTTTGGTGGATATTGGATCTACTCATTCCTATGTTGCATGTGCCATATTTGGGTCGTTGGGTGTGCACTCTGAGAAGATTGTGAGTGGGGTATCTATGTTAAGTCCTTTAGGTTATTCGGTTAGGGTAGACAAACTGTATAAGGATGTACCCTTAGAAACTCAAGGTAGGATTTTCCTTGGAGATCTGATGGAGTTACCGTTTGGAGAGTTTAATCTTATTTTGGGAATGGACTGGCTTGTTAAGCATAAGGCGACTGTAGATTGTGTTGCTAAACGAATGGTGTTAAGGACTATGGAGGATAAGGAGGTCATGGTGATAGGTGAGCGAAGGGATTATTTGTCTAATGGGGTGTCGGCATTGAGGGCCGAAAAATGGATTCGGAAAGGTTGTGAGGCCTATTTGGCATTTGTAAGCCAGTCGAAAGAGGAAGGACTGACAGTGGACAAGGTTAGGACTGTAAAGGAATTCCAAGATGTGTTTCCAAAGGAGCTTCCAGGATTGCCTCCAAACCGGGAAGTGAAGTTTGGAATCGACTTGTTGCCTGGAACGGCGCCAGTGTCTATCGCACCATATAGGATGGCACCGAAGGAGTTGGTGGAGCTGAAAGCTCAAATTCAAAAGTTGTTGGATAGGGGCTTCATTAGGCCAAGCGTGTCTCCATGGGGTGCACCGGTGCTATTCGTGAAGAAGAAGGATGGTACAATGCGGATGTGCATCGATTATCGCCAATTGAACAAACTGACGATTAAGAATAAGTATCCACTGCCAAGGATTGACGATCTGTTCGACCAGCTTAGAGGAGCGTCTGTATTTTCCAAGATCGACCTTCGATCTGGATATCATCAGTTAAGGGTCAAGGAGAAAGATATCCATAAGATGATGTTCAGGACTCAGTATGGTCATTACGAGTTTCTGGTTATGCCATTTGGGCTGACGAACGCTCCTGCAGCGTTTATGGATCTGATGAATCATGTGTTCCAACCATTTTTGGATCAATTTGTAGTCATCTTTATTGACGATATTCTGGTATATTCTGAAACTGAAGCAAAGCATGATGAGCATCTCCTTGTGGTGCTACAGTTGTTAAGGGAGAAGGAACTTTATACGAAGTTTAGCAAGTGTGAATTTTGGTTGAGGGAGGTAACTTTCTTAGGACATGTGGTCTCTGCTGAGGGGATTAAGGTGGACCCTCGAAAAATTGAAGCGGTTTTGGAGTGGAAGCTGCCTAGGTCGGTGTCGAAAATTCAAAGTTTCCTAGGATTGGCAGGATACTACAGAAGGTTTGTGGAAGGTTTTTCTATGTTGGCAGCACCTCTGACAAAACTCGTAAGGAAAGGAGTACCGTTTGTATGGACTGAGAAGCAGCAGGAAGCTTTTGATAAGTTCAATAAAGTTTTGACTGAAGCACCTGTGTTAATTCAGCCAGAGTCTTTGTAGGATTTTACTGTGTATAGTGACGCATCACATGTGGGTTTGGGCTGCGTGTTAATGTAGGAGGGTAAGGTGGTTGCATATGCATCACGACAGCTTAAGCCTCACGAGGGGAACTATCCTACTCATGATTTGGAGTTGGCGGCAGTGATATTTGCACTTAAGATATGGAGACATTATTTGTACGGGGAGAGGTGTATTATGTACACAGATCACAAGAGTCTTAAGTATTTGTTGACTCAGAAGGAGTTGAACCTTAGGAAAAGGAGATGGATTGAGTTGCTTAAGGATTATGACTGTTTGATCGAGTATCACCTAGGCAAGGCTAATGTGGTAGCCGACGCTCTAAGTCGTAGAACTGTATCTGATCTGAGAGCAATGTTTGCTCATCTGAGTCTGTATGATGATTGAAGTCTGTTGGTTGAGTTGCAAGTAAGGCCAACCTGGGTAGATCAGATTAAGGAAAAGCAGTTGAACGATGAGTCTTTGGTTACTCATTTTCAACAAGTTAAGGAAGGGGAAACTTTTAAGTTTGGGTTAAACGGCGAAGGAGTTCTGTGTTTCCGAGGAAGAATTTTTGTTCCGAAGGACTCTGACTTGAGGCAGGCAATATTGAAGGAAGCTCATGGGGGACTATGTGCCATGCATCCTGGAGGGAATAAGTTGTATCACGACTTGCGAGAATTGTACTAGTGGCCTGGGCTTAAACGGGAAGTAACGGAATTCGTGGGGAAATGCTTGACATGCCAGCAAGTGAAAGCTGAGCATCAATTACCTTCTGGACTGTTGCAGCCAGTGAAAATACCACTTTGGAAGTGGGAGAGGGTAACATGGACTTTGTGAGTGGGTTGCCTTTGACACCATCGAAGAAAGACTCGATTTGGGTGATTGTGGATAGGTTGACCAAATCGGCACATTTCATACCAGTACGTACTGACTTTTCGCTTCAAAATTTAGCCAAGTTGTATGTGGCAGAGATTGTATGACTTTATGGAGTCCTAGTTTTGATTATCTCTGATCGGGATCCCAGATTCACATCTCGGTTTTGGCAAAGGTTGCATGAGGTGTTGGGGATGCGGTTGAACTTCAGTACGGCTTTCCATCCCTAAACTGATGGTCAGTCGGAAAGGGTCATTCAGATTCTGGAGGACATGTTAAGGGGATGCGTGATTGACTTTCAAGGTAGTTGGGAGGATTACTTGCCGTTGGCAGAATTTGCATACAATAACAGTTATCAGGCGAGTATTCGAATGGCACCGTATGAAGCACTGTATGGATGAAGGTGTCGTACACCTAGTTGTTCGACGGCGTTAGGGGAGTGACAAGTTCTTGGACCGGAATTGGTGGTAGATACTGAGGCTAAGGTCAGAATAATTAGGGACAGTTTGAAAGAAGCATCTGATAGGAAAAAATCGTATGCAGATTTGAAGCGTAAGGAGATTGAGTACTCAGTAGGGGATATGGTCTTCTTAAAGGTTTCTCCTTGGAAGAAGATATTAAGGTTTGGTAAGAAAGGCAAGTTGAGTCCGCGGTTCATTGGGCCTTATCAGGTTTTGAAGCGAGTAGGCCCAGTGGCTTATCAGTTGGAATTGCCTCCAGAACTAGACATGATCCATGATGTTTTTCACGTCTCCATGTTACGGCGCTATCGTTCTGATCCTGCTCATATCGTGCCAGTTGCAGAATTCAATGTTCAAACTGATTTAACCTTTGAGGAGGAGCCTGTGCAAATATTGGCTCGAGATGTTAAGGTCCTCAGAAGGAAATCTGTCCCATTAGTGAAAGTGCTTTGGCGTAATCATGGCAGAGAGGAAGCTACGTGGGAGCTAGAAGAGGCGATGCTACAACAATACCCTCATCTATTTGAATCAGGTAAAATTTAGAGGACGAAATTTCTTTAAGGAAGGTAGAGTTGTAATGCCCCAATTTTCAGGACTTTTGTGAATTTTGGTGAATTTTAGAATTTCTGTGTTTTGACTGTTAGGCATAGGTTTAATTATGTTAGTAGGCCTCTAGAAGGCCCAAGTTTAAGATTAAGTCTAGGGTTTAATTAATTTTGATCCATAAGGGAAAAGGGGGTTCTAGTTAACAAGGGTCTTAAATATTATTTGGGTAAAATAAGACGTAAGGAAGTAAGTGGCAAAGTGGCATGTGGTGCCATTGGGAAGGCTATAAAAGTGGCGTGTAGTAGTATAGGAAGAGCCCAAGTTCGAGCCGCAGGACAAGCAAATAAGGGGTTTATTTTTTGTACACAAAAAGGGTAGGTGATGGAACTCAAGGGGGAACTCTGTTAGGGAGAGTTAAGATGATAAGGGGATTGAGTAAGGAAAAAGATATAAGGGAGGAAATCTAGGAGCTGATCAAGGAGCAAGAGGTGGCCGGCCAAGGGACTTTAGCATGGGAAATTCTGCTAGGGTAATGCTTGTGTTAATTCGGCACAAGGGGGTAAGTGAGCCATTTTCTGATCACTCTTCCTCTCCTTTTATTTTTCTTTTTCTCTCCATTTGTATTCTTTTCTTATTCTTTTCCCTATAGCTGAATCCTTCAGCCACCTTACTCTATACCACCTTGCTTCCATTATTTTTAAGACTGTAGCCGATTGCCTCAAATCCTGAAATCCCAAAAACTTGTTTCCTTTTATACCGATTTCCCTAGCCAATTCTCTTATTTTTTTTCTCATCATCTTTGGCCGATTCTCTCATCCTCTAAACCCCGAGTTTCTGTTGACAATACCATAGTAAAACCCTCATATTTTAGATTTCTCTACACTCTTGCAAAAAAGCCAAAAATCCCACACTATCCTAGGGACATAGCCGAATACTGAGATCACTGAAGGCTCGACTTTTGTTATCGTTTGAGGGCTTAAAGCTACAATAGAATCAAGTAGGAACTAGGGGGGATGCTGACTGAAAGAATCGGTGGTAAGTCTTCCCAACTTAGTCTATCTTTCGTATTTTAAGAAAAGTCGGAATCCCTAAAAGTTAGGGAGGTTATCATTTTTGGACTTGTAGCCCTAAGGGGTTGTGGTAACAGTATTAATTTGGTAATAGTGTGATTAAGAGGCTGTTGATCAAGGGCTTGGACAAGTGGAGTGAACGAATCTGGATCGAGATGCTGCTTTCGGCAAAGGTAAGAATGCTAAGGCCTAAGGAGTTATTTGCCGAATATGGTAAGGAGTTAGTATGTAGTTCATTTCGATAGTTAGATTAACGTGGTAGTAATATAATTGTAGATAGTTCGTGCATGGATCTCGTCAGTGAATCATCACAAATCAGGTGTGTAACTGACACCCTCTCATAGACTAGATTGGCAAAAGCCGAAAAGCTGAAATGCCAAAAAGTCGGTATTTTGGGAATTTACGAGTGTGCGAATGCTCGCAAGATAGCTGGGTTTGTATATTTGGTAATCTAAAGTAACAAACTACAGTACGCGCGATTTCGTGCATTTTGATAATTTGGGCTTAATGGGCCAAAAATCGGGTTCATGGGCCAACGGGCCCAATTCGGTAAGTATGCACGGTAAGTGTTCTGATGGTACGTAAATGGTTAGGATATGCATGAAACCCTAAAATTAGCTAAATTACTATAATACCCTTATGTATGGAAAATTACCATGATACCCCTGGGTGTAAATGACCGATATGCCCCTAAGGTTAATTTTGTCTGAAAAGCATGTTGATTTAAATCTGTATGTTGTATGCCATGAATGAATCTTTGTTGCATGGGGACATGGGTTATATTATGGAGGAAGCGTCCTGGTGGCTATGCCACAAATTATCTGATCTGGTGGCTCGCCACATATATCTGATACGGTGGCTCGCCACGATTATTCATATCCGTGACTCTGTCACATTATTCATTCAGCAGCCATCTTTGCATATTTTTGAGGTGTAGCGATTGGGTGGGTCGAGTAGTCTCCCACATGGTGAAAGGTTGGTAAGGGGTGTATGTGGTTGGTTATGGGTTGGGTTCTGTATATACATGAAATATCTTACCTGATCTGTTATGGGCCTATGGGCTTAAATTCATATCTTGTTGCAGGCTAAGGCCAATTTATTACATTTACGTGGTTTAAGCTGATATGGGCTATGGTTGGGTTAATTTTACACACTGAGTTTCCCCAAACTCATCCACTATCTTCATCCATGCAGGTAACCCCCAACCATAGTGGGCTTGGAGCTGCGAGGGATTCAGAGTGGCCACTCGTTCTGGAATATGGTTTTCTTCTAGTGAATTGGACTTCATTTTTCATTTACTTTGATGATTTGGGTTTTATTATGTAATAAGGCCGCTATATTATTTTTTTTTATGGGTTTGGTTTATATATTATTATGATGAACTTAATTTATATTAACTATCAGAATGGGCTAGATCTAGGGTTCGTTTTCAAAAACATAAATTGATTTCAAAGTGACACGATCTCAAATGAGGCTTCTTCTATGGTAATGTTTTTTAAAAATTAAATATGTTTTACTTTAAAATGAACATAATTACAATGGCAACCTAAAGAAATGCAGATGTTAGAGTGTGGCAATGGCGGTGTGCATGTCTAGGATTGGATCCGAAAGAGCTTGGTACTTAAGCAGTCCGATGGACTCACCTCCTCTTTTTCGGTTTCCTACCTGGTGCACAGCTTCCATTCTCTTTAACCCTTAATGAATTAGCCCTTTGAACATCAAGTACGATTTCCTGGACTAAGAATAGAAAAAAATGTTTTTAACGTTCAATGTGGCAAAGTGGGTTTTGGTTAACAGGGGTCTTAAATATTATTTGGGTAAAATATCACATAAGGAAGTAAGTGGCAAAGTGGCATGTGGCGCCACTGGGAAGGCTATAAAAGTGGCGTGTAGAAGTTTAGGAAGAGCCCAAGTTCGAGCCGCAGGACAAGCAAATAAGGTGTTTATTTTTTGTACACAAAAAGGGGAGGTGATGGAACTCAAGGGAGAACTCTGTTAGGGAGAGTTTAAGATGATAAGGGGATTGAGTAAGGATAAAGATAAGGGAGGAAATCTAGGAGCTGATCAAGGAGCAAGAGGTAGCCGGCCAAGGGACTTTAGCATGGGAAATTCGGCTAGGGTAATGCTTGTGTTAATTCGGCACAAGGGGGTAAGCGAGCCGTTTTCTGATCACTCTTCTTCTCCTTTTATTTTTCTTTTTCTCTCCATTTGTATTATTTTCTTCTTCTTTTCCCCATAGCTGAATCCTTCAGTCACCTTACTCTATACCACCTTCCTTCCATTATTTTTAAGACTGTAGTTGATTGCCTCAAATCCCGAAATCCCAAAAACTTGATTCCTCTTATACTGATTTCCCTAGACAATTCTCTTTTTTTTTCTCATCATCTTTGGTCGATTCTCTTATCCTCTAAACCCCGAGTTTCTATTGACAATACCACAGTAAAACCCTCATATTTTAGCTTTCTCTACACTATTGCAAAAAAGCCGAAAATCTCACACTATCCTAAGGACATAGCTAAATACTGAGATCACTGAAGGCTCGACTTTTGTTATCGGTTGAGGGCTTAAAGCTGCAACAGAATCAAGTAGGAACTAAGGGGGGACGCTGACTGAAAGAATCGGTGGTAAGTCTTCCCAACTTAGTCTATCTTCTTAATTCGTTCACACCTATGTTCACATGGCAAGACCATTCGGTTCACCTTGTTCACACTAGAAGACTCTTCAACATTCGGTTTCACACACATGATGGCCCTTGGAGTGTCCACAATTAATTCATACTTTTTGGCCAAACATTGCTTCATTTAACAAGGTTGGCCAAATCTACAAGTGACCATTGGATATCATGCATTCACTTTGAGTTTTCTTAAGCATGAAGATGCATTCATCAACCATTCCCAAAACCGAATCTGGTCATGCATATTAAGAGTTATTTTTCTAGAATTTTCTTTAATTAATGTGTAAGCATGAAAGGCCAATCGGCTACCTAGACTTAGGCCTATAAATACTTGTTCAATTTCCATGTAAAAGACTTTTGAAACTTATGTTAATGTTATGCTGCCGAAATTGTGAGGCAAACTTTTCTTATATTTCGTTCAAAGATTCGTTTGGCGTTCCTAGCATTCTAGTTGTGTCAACCGTGTTCTTTGTCATACCCGAACTTATCACTATTTGTAGTGTGGCGTTCAACATACCGAGGTTCCTATCTTGTTAGATAGTGGGTCGAGGTTTCCTTTACCAAACCTATAACCGAACTCAAAAGGCTAAATCAACAGGTCGATACCATTTCGGTATTTGGTTCTTGAAAGTACCTTTAGTAGTTCAAACCCGTTCTTTCTTCTTTACCTAATCGAATCTAAACCGACCAATTTGTTCATACCATTTTGTTCCTACCCTTTCGTTCCTACCATTCCATTCGTACCCCTCTTTCTACTCTGACTATACCTTCAACTCAACTAATCCTAACGTAACTTCTCGTAGATGATCGGGCAATCTACATACGACTCGACTCTTCCCGAGACGGTTCGTATCATCTAGTATCAGAGCTACCTAAAACGAGAAGCTTAGACATTCGAAGCGGAGCACTCCCGAGGTAGGTTCAGAAAAAAAAAAGAGTATAGAAATTTTTTTCTTTGTATACCGAAGTTTTCTCATTTCGATTAGTTTGTTATTGTTGCTATAAAAACAAAAATCTACGCAGCCGGAAAAAAATCGAGTACAAAAGTATTATTATTGTATTTAGTTTGTCGATATAGTACAACAAAAAAAAAGTTATACAAGTTAAAAAAAAATTCAAAAAAAATTCAAAAAAAAATAAAAAATAAAAAAAAAAGTGAATTATGCAATTCAATTGTTATTTGATCGTTAAGCTTTGATCTGATATAGTTCCCGACCCTTCTTCTATTCTACTCTCCCTAATTCGCCACATTTTTTACCCAATTCCCTATTCTTTCAGCCTACCCTATATCGAATACATATTGCACTTGTTATTCCTTTTGAACCGACCACCTAGACCAAGGACCGAGCTTTAACGAATCTGCTTACGAAATTACGAGAAAAGTCAAAAGAGGTAAAAGGCAAGAGAGCGTGAGCGCATTCGAGGGAGGTAAAAGCCGAACTAAGAGTGTAAACACGAGTGTGAGTGTCATCAAGCTTCTTTCTTTCTCGGCGGATTGAGAGGATTTGTTTGTGAGGCTATCTTAAGCGAATAGATGTCCCAAACTAGTAGACAAAACATGGAAGAACAACAAGGCGACAACCCGTCGAAGCGTTCAGATTTGCAAATGCAAGCCCTTTTGCGTGAGATGGAACGATTACTTGATCGAAGGGTTAATCCTCTTGAAGATTGACTCTACCAAGTCGAGGCCCAAAGACAACGCGATGAATATCCACGAAGTTGCTAGGCAAAGACGTGAAGGGCCCAATCAAGCAGCGAAGACAACCAAGGGTTCAAGATGATGATGTTAATGAAAATAGTGAAGATGGAAGCGATCACGGGTCTAACATAAGCCTAGAAAGGAGACGTCCCCGAAACCGTGGACAAGTAGATCGAAGGCAGGAAGATGATGACTTGAAGAATATCAAACTCTCTATTCCTCCTTTCCAAGGTAAATCGATCCGAGGCGTACCTTGAGTGGGAGAAGAAAATCGAACTAGTGTTCGAATGTCATAACTACTCTGAAAATAAGAAAGTCAAACTCGCCACAATTGAGTTTTCAGATTACGCAATGATATGGTGGGATCAGTTGACCACTAGTCAGAGGCATAACGGGGAGCATCCCATTTCCACTTGGACCAAAATGAAGGCGGTTATGCGGTGACGATTCATTCCATCCTACTATCATCGGGAGTTGCATCAAAAACTCCAAAATCTCATCCAAGGGATGAAGAGTGTGGAAGATTATTATAAAGAAATGGAAGTGGCTATGATCCGTGCCGATATACAAGAAGATCGAGAAGCCACAATGGCTCGCTTTCTAGCGGGACTTAATCGAGAGATTGCAAATGTCGTAGAACTGCAACATTACATTGAGGTTGTGGACATGGTCCACATGGCTATCAAAGTGGAGAAGCTGTTGAAGCAGAAAGGTACCACCCGAGCCTATCCTAACACCAATCCTTCTAAATGGGGCCAAAGCACAAGCATGGGTTTTCCAACAAATCGAACGAAGGATTCTTCAACAATATCTAAGGCGAATAAGCCTATTGCCGAGTCAAGTAAAGGTAAGGCTCCTGAAAGTTCCACCGCCCGTTCAAGGGACATAAAGTGCTTCAAGTGTCTTGGTCATGGACATATAGCGAGTCAGTGCCCGAATAGACGTACCATGGTGATAAGGGCCGACGGTGAGATTGAAACGGAGGACGAGGAAGAGAACGATCCTGAATCGAATTCCAAAGTTGAGGCGGACTTAGAACAACTCGTTGAAGGTGAGTTACTCATCGTCAAGCGAAGCCTAAGTCTTCAAAGTGTGGAAGACGAACAACAATGTGAGAACATTTTTCATTCGAGATGTCAAGTGCAAGGGAAAGTGTGTAGCATCATAATCGATGGAGGAGTTGCACAAGCGTGGCAAGCACCCTCATGGTAGAAACGTTAGATCATCAACCACCAAGCACCGAATCCATACAAGCTTCAGTGGCTTAACGATGGCGGTGAACTCAAAGTGACAAAACAAGTCCTAGTGTCCTTTAGCATCGGAAGTATTTCGGCGAAGTATTATGCGATGTAAGTACCGATGTCGTGGGCCATTTACTTCTAGGACGACCATGGCGATTCGGCCCGACGGGTGATGCATGATGGTTACACTAATAGATACTCCTTCAAACATCTTGGCAAGAACGTGACACTTGCACCCTCACTCCGAAGCAAGTGTACGAGGATCAACAAAAACTTAAACTTTCAGTGGAACAAGTGAGAGAAAAAGAAAAGAGAGCAAAAGAGAAAATTAAGGAAAAAGAGAGAGAAAAGATTAAAAATGCGAGAAAATGAAAAGAAACAAAAACAAGTAAAAAGTGGAGAGGAAAAGAAAGTGGAAAAATGAGTGTGTTTGCGAGGGTTAGTGATATCCAATGACGATGTTTTTGAGACGACTATGTATGTATTTATGTACAAGGAGGCATTGTTGAATACTAACGAGTTACCCGAAAACTTGCTCGCTTCTGTATTGTCTTTGATTCAGGAATTTGAAGACATATTTTCGGATGAAATACCAAGTGGGCTGCCCCCTATTCGAGGCATCGAACATCAAATAGACTTAGTACCCGGAGCTGCACTACCAACCGTCCTGCTTATCGGAGTAATCCCGAAGAAACGAAGGAATTGCAAAAGCAAATTACTGAACTCCTAGACAAAGGATACATCTGAGAGAGCTTAAGTCCCTGTGCGGTGCCGGTGCTGCTTGTACCCAAGAAAGATGGGTCATGGCGGATGTGGGTGGATTGTCGCGCCATCAACAAAATCACTATCAAGTATCGACACCCGATACCCCGTCTTGACGACATGCTTGACGAATTAAGTAGAGCCCAGATTTTCACGAAAATCGATCTTAAAAGTGGCTATCATCAAATACGAATGCGAGAAGGTGATGAATGGAAGACGGCCTTCAAAACAAAATTGGGTTTGTACGAATGGTTGGTAATGCCATTCGGCCTTACAAATGCCCCCAGCACTTTTATGAGATTGATGAACCATGTATTACGTGCGTTTATTGGTAAATTTTGTGTTGTATACTTTAATGATATCTTGGTCTACAGCAAAACTTTAGAGGAGCACGTACCACATTTACGAGCGGTGTTGGAAACTTTACGAGAAGAGGTATTGTATGCTAATCTCAAAAAGTGTTCATTTTGCATTGATAAAGTTGTGTTTTTAGGTTATGTCGTGAGTTCCAACGGTTTGGAGGTGGATCAAGAAAAAGTTCAAGCGATTCAAGAATGGCCGCGTCCGACGAACATTAGCCAAGTTCGAAGCTTCCATGGATTGGCTAGCTTCTACCGTCGATTTGTGCCCAACTTTAGTACCATTGCAGCACCCTTAACAAGCATGATTAAGAAAAACTCCGCATTTCACTGGTCTGAAGATCAAGAACGTTCATTTAATTTGCTTAAAGAATGTCTTGTGAAAGCTCCTCTATTGTCCCTTCCAGATTTTACTAAAACATTTGAAATTGAGTGTGACGCTTCATGTGTAGGGATCGGAAATTTGTGTTGACCCAAGACGGAAGGCGGTGGCGTGCTTGGTGAGAAATTAACTGGCGCTTCCCTCAATTATCCGATTGTACGACAAAGAGATGTATGCCTTGATTCGATCACTTGAAACTTGGCAGCACTATCTAAGACCGAAGGAGTTAAGTGATTCATTCGATCATGAAGCACTTAAGTTTATTAAAGGTCGGGATAAACTCAACAAACGACATGCAAAATGGGTCGAGTATTTAGAATCATTTCCTCGTCATCAAATACAAGAAAGGTAAAGAAAATGTAGTGGTGATGCCTTGTCACGGAGATATACCTTATTGACCACTCTTGATTCTAAGTTACTTGGTTTTTATCATATGAAAGAGTTGTATGCTAATGATGAGGATTTTGGAAATATATATGCTGCTTGTGAAAATAGGTCTTTTGAGAAATTTTTCAGGTACGAAGGGTTTCTTTTAAAAGAAAATAGGTTGTGTATACCATAGGGCTCCATTCGAGAGTTACTTGTGTTGGAGGCGCATAGTGGTGGCTTGATGGGACACTTTGAATAAGCAAGACATTGTCGACCCTCCATGAACATTTTTACTGGCCGCGAATGCAGAGAGACGTGGAGCGGATCTGTGAATGCTGCCTAATTTGTAAATGGGCTAAGCCGAAGGTCAGACCTCATGGACTTTACACACCACTTCCCATTCCTGACACCCCGTGGATCGATGTCTCTATGGATTTTATTCTTGGATTACCAAAAACTAAGACAGGGAAGGAATCAATCTTTGTTGTAGTCGATAGATTCTCTAAAATGTCACATTTTATTTCTTGTGCTAAAACTGATGACGCTGTGCATATTGCTAATTTGTTTTTTTAGGGAAATTGTACAACTGCATGGATTACCAAGAACGATTGTTTCCGATCGAGATACAAAGTTCTTGAGTCACTTTTGGCGGACATTATGGGGAAAACTTGCGACGAAGTTATTGTTTTCAACCACTTGTCATCCCCAAACGGATGGCCAAACTGAGGTGGCAAACCGAGTTTTGTCAACTTTGTTGCGAGTGTTGGTACGAAAGAACCTCAAGACGTGGGAAGAATGCTTACCCCATATCGAGTTCGCTTATAATTGCTCTGTTCACTCGACAACCAAATTCTCTCCTTTTGAGACTGTCTATGGATTTAATCCTCTTACTCCTCTTGATTTATTACCTTTTCCTGTTGATCAATTTGTCCATACAGATGCAAGGAAAAAGGCTGAATTTGTCAAGGAATTACATAGGAAAGTTCGAGAGAATATTGAATCTCAAACCGAGCAATACGTCCAACGAGCCAACAAAGGATGAAAATGAGTTGTATTTGAACCCGGAGACTGGGTCTGGGTGCACATGAGAAAAGAAAGGTTTCCGGCTCAACGAAGATCTAAGTTGTTGCCGCGAGAAGACGGCCCCTTCCAAGTCATCGAGCGAATCAATGAAAATTTGTATAAGCTTGACTTACCAGGTGAGTATAATGTTAGTGCTAGTTTTAATGTCTCTGACTTGACTCCTTTCGATGTAGATACTGACTTGAGGACAAGTCATTTTCAAGAGGGGGAGGATGATACGATCACGGCTTCCCATAAGTCAAGTCCAAGCCGAGATCCGATGGTGCTACCTCAAGGGCCGATCACAAGGGCTCGTGCAAAACAATTTAAAGAAGCCGTTATAGCTTTAGTTCAGCATGTGTGGGATAATGTCAATGCTAGACCTATCGAACCAGTTGTGGCCATTTTGGAAATCCATGCGAACTTTTCTACAAGTTCGTTTAGCTCACCGAGCTCACCTTCGATTCAAGTTAGCTCCCATGTAGCTCCACACCACTCATTAGCTCGGGACCACTCATTATCACTCACGAGTTTAAGCCCACTCGAGTTTAACTCATGAATTAACCATCAGCTCATGGAGTTCACTTTGAATTCATTTGACTACTATTGACTTTTTAATTAATAAGTTCAATAATTAGTTAATTAATATCCTACATATTAAATTTAGTTCACATTAGTTATATTAAGTATGTCTTAAAAGTGTTTATTGATGATAATTAAATTTGTCATAACCGAATTTAATGTTGATATTTGTGTTCACATTAGTTTGAATTAATTATGTTCACATTTCTTGTAGGAACACAATGGACATATGGATATTAAAAGCAAGCATGAATTTTGAAGGTGCATGGACGGTTGGGGGGCTTGAATCTCTTAGGTGCATGTTCGGCCAAGTGCATGTATGACCATATTCAATGTCTTTAAGGTTCATAATGTTTCCATTCATGTATGGTGTGCTATCTCTTCATTCTCCAAGGTGACCATTCGGAAAAAGGGCACTCACTCATGCATGAAGATAGCTTGGCCAATTAGCTTCCCCATGACTCTCCTTAATTCGTTCACACCTATGTTCACATGGCAAGACCATTCGGTTCACCTTGTTCACACTAGAAGACTCTTCAACATTCGGTTTCACACACATGATGGCCCTTGGAGTGTCCACAATTAATTCATACTTTTTGGCCAAACATTGCTTCATTTAACAAGGTTGGCCAAATCTACAAGTGACCATTGGATATCATGCATTCACTTTGAGTTTTCTTAAGCATGAAGATGCATTCATCAACCATTCCCAAAACCGAATCTGGTCATGCATATTAAGAGTTATTTTTCTAGAATTTTCTTTAATTAATGTGTAAGCATGAAAGGCCAATCGGCTACCTAGACTTAGGCCTATAAATACTTGTTCAATTTCCATGTAAAAGACTTTTGAAACTTATGTTAATGTTATGCTGCCGAAATTGTGAGGCAAACTTTTCTTATATTTCGTTCAAAGATTCGTTTGGCGTTCCTAGCATTCTAGTTGTGTCAACCGTGTTCTTTGTCGTACCGAACTTATCACTATTAAGTAGTGTGGCGTTCAACATACCGAGGTTCCTATCTTGTTAGATAGTGGGTCGAGGTTTCCTTACCAAACCTATAACCGAACTCAAAAGGCTAAATCAGCGGTCGATACCATTTCGGTATTTGGTTCTTGAAAGTACCTTTAGTAGTTCAAACCCGTTCTTTCTTCTTTACCTAATCGAACCTAAACCGACCAATTTATTCATACCATTTTGTTCCTACCCTTTCGTTCTTACCATTCCATTCGTACCCCTCTTTCTACTCTGACTATACCTTCAGCTCAACTAATCCTAACGTAACTTCTCGTAGACGATCGGGAAATCTACATACTACTCGACTCTTCCTGAGATGGTTCGTATTATCTGGTATCAGAGCTACCTAAAACGAGAAGCTTAGACATTCGAAACGGAGCACTCCTGAGGTAGGTTCAGAAAAAAATATAGAAATTTTTTTTTTGTATACCGAAGTTTTCTTATTTCGATTAGTTTGTTATTGTTGCTATAAAAACAACAATCTATGCAGCCGAAAAAAAAATCGAGTACAAAAGTGTTATTATTGTATTTAGTTTGTCGATATAGTACAACAAAAAAAAAGTTATACAAGTTAAAAAAAATTCAAAAAAAATAAAAAATAAATAAAAAAATCGAAAAAAAAGTGATTTATGCAATTCAATTGTTATTTGATCGTCAAGCTTTGATCTGATATAGTTCCCAACCCTTCTTCTATTCTACTCTCCCTAATTCGCCACATTTTTTACCCAATTCCCTATTCTTTCAGCCTACCCTATATCGAATACATCAATCACTTGTTATTCCTTTTGAACCGACCACCTAGACCAAGGACCGAGCTTTAACGAATCTGCTTACGAAATTACGAGAAAAGTCAAAAGAGGTAAAAGGCAAGAGAGCGTGAGCACATTCGAGGGGAGGTAAAAGCTGAACTAAGAGTGTAAACACGAGTGTGAGTGTCATCAAGCTTCTTTCTTTCTGAGAGGATTGAGAGGATTTGTTTGTGAGGCTATCTTAAACGAATAGATGTCCCAAAATAGTGGACAAAACATGGAAGAACAACAAGGGCGACAACCCGTCAGAAATGTTCCAGATTTGCAAATGCAAGCCCTTTTGCGTGAGATGGAACGATTACTTGATCGAAGGCTTAATCCTCTTGAAGATCACTCTACCAAGTCGAGGCCCAAAGACAACGCGATGAATATCCTGAAGTTGCTAGGCAAAGACGTGAAGGGCCCAATCAACGACGAAGACAACCAAGGGTTCAAGATGATGATGTTAATGAAAATAGTGAAGATGAAAGCGATAACAGGTCTAACATAAGCCTAGAAAGGAGACGTCCCCGAAACCATGGACAAGTAGATCGAAGGAGGGAAGATGATGACTTGAAGAATATCAAACTCTCCATTCCTCCTTTCCAAGGTAAATCTGATCCTGAGGCGTACCTTGAGTGGGAGAAGAAAATCGAACTAGTGTTCGAATGTCATAACTACTCGAAAATAAGAAAGTCAAACTCGCCGCAATTGAGTTTTGATTACGCAATGATATGGTGGGATCGATTGACCACTAGTCGGAGGCGAACGGAGCATCCCATTTCCACTTGGACCGAAATGAAGGCGGTTATGCGACGACGATTCATTCTATCCTACTATCATCTGGAGTTGCATCAAAAACTCCAAAATCTCATCCGAGGGACGAAGAGTGTGGAATATTATAAAGAAATGGAAGTGGCTATGATCCGTGCCGATATACAAGAAGATCGAGAAGCCACAATGGCTCGCTTTCTAGCGGGACTTAATCGAGAGATTGCAAACGTCGTAGAACTGCAACATTACATTGAGGTTGTAGACATGGTCCACATGGTTATCAAAGTGGAGAAGCAGTTGAAGCGAAAAGGTACCACCAGAGCCTATTCTAACACCAATCCTTCTAAATGGGGCCAAAACACAAGCAAGGGTTTTCCAACAAATCGAACGAAGGATTCTTCAACAATATCTAAGGCGAATAAGCCTATTGCCGAGTCAAGTAAAGGTAAGGCTCTTGAAAGTTCCACCACCCGTTCAAGGGACATAAAGTGCTTCAAGTGTCTTGGTCATGGACATATAGCGAGTTAGTGCCCGAATAGACCTACCATGGTGATAAGGGCCGATGGTGAGATTGAAACGGAGGACGAGGAAGAGAATGATCCTGAATCGAATTCCGAAGTTGAGGAGGACTTAGAACAACCCGTTGAAGGTGAGTTACTCGTCGTCAAGCGAAGCCTAAGTCTTCAAAGTGTGGAAGACGAACAACAACGTGAGAACATTTTTCATTCGAGATGTCAAGTGCAAGGGAAAGTGTGTAGCATCATAATCGATGGAGGGAGTTGCACAAACGTGGCAAGCACCCTCATGGTAGAAAAGTTGGGTCTGTCAACCACCAAGAACCCGAATCCATACAAGCTTCAGTGGCTTAACGATGGCGGTGAACTCAAAGTGAAAAAACAAGTCCTAGTGTCCTTTAGCATCGGGAAGTATTCTGACGAAGTATTATGCGATGTAGTGCCGATGCACGTGGGCTATTTACTTCTAGGACGACCATGGTAGTTCGACCGACGGGTGATGCATGATGGTTACACTAATAGATACTCCTTCAAACATCTTGGCAAGAACGTGACACTTGCACCCCTCACTCCGAAGCAAGTGTACGAGGATCAACAAAAACTTAAACTTTTAGTGGAACAAGCGAGAGAAAAAAAAAAGAGAGCAAAAGAGAAAATTAAGGAAAAAGAGAGAGAAAAGACTAAAAATGCGAGAGAAAATGAAAAGAAACAAAAACAAGTAAAAAGTGGAGAGGAAAAAGAAAGTGGAAAAATGAGTGTGTTTACGAGGGTTAGTGATATCCGGCGAGCGATGTTTTTGAGACAGCCTATGTATGTATTTATGTACAAGGAGGCATTGTTGAATACTAATGAGTTACCTGAAAACTTGCCTGCTTCTATATTGTCTTTGATTCAGGAATTTGAAGACATATTTCCGGATGAAATACCAAGTGGGCTGCCCCCTATCCGAGGCCTAAGGAGTTATTGGCCGAATATGGTAAGGCCTAAGGAGTTATTGGCCGAATATGGTAAGGGGTTAGTATGTAGTTCATTTCGGTAGTTAGATTAATGTGGTAGTAATATAATTGTAGGCAGTTCGTGCGTGGATCTTGTCAGCGAATCATCACAAATCAGGTGTGTAACTGACACCTTCTCATAGACTAGATTGGCAAAAGCCGAAAAGTCAAAATGCTGGAAAGTCTGTATTTTGGGAATTTGTGAGTGTACGAATGCTCGCAAGATAGCTGGGTTTATATATTTGGTAATCTAAAGTAACAAACTACAGTACGCGCGATTTCGTGCATTTTGATAATTTGGGCTTAATGGGCCAAAAATTGGGTAAGTATGCGCGGTAAGTGTTCTGATGGTACGTAAATGGTTAGGATATGCATGAAAACCCTAAAAGTAGCTAAATTACTATAATACCCTTATGTATGGAAAATTACCATGATACCCCTGGGTGTAAATGACCGATATGCCCCTAGGGTTAATTTTGTCTGAAAAGCATGTTGATTTAAATCTATATGTTGTATGCCATGAATGAATCTTTGTTGCATGGGGACATGGGTTATATTATGGAGGAAGCGTCCTGGTGGCTATGCCACAAATTATCTGATCTGGTGGCTCTGCAACATATATCTGTTCTGGTGGCTCTGCCACGATTATCTGTATCTGGTGACTCTGTCACATTATCTGTTCTGGCAGCCATGCTGCATATTTCTGAGGCGTGTAGCGGTTGGGTGGGTCGAGTAGTCTCCTCACATGGTGAAAGGTTGGTAAGGGGGTGTATGTGGTTGGTTATGGGTTGGGTTCTACATATACATGAAATATCTGATCTGATCTGTTATGGGCCTATGGGCTTAATTCTGTATACTGTTCTAGGCTAAGGCCAATTTATTTTATTTCTGTGGTTTGAGCTGATATGGGCTATGGTTGGGTTAATTTTACACACTGAGTTTCCCCAAACTCATCCACTATCTTCATCCATGCAGGTAACCCCCAACCATAGTGAGCTTGGAGCTGCGAGGGATTCGGAGTGGCCACTCATTCTGCAATATGGTTTTCCCCAGGGATCCCAAATGGGGGAACCTAGGGGAGCCGCCGACTCCAACTACCGCCAATGTACCATCCATACTAGATCTGACCTACCGCCCATCCTACCTCTTCTACGTTCTTGAATATTGAATGAATTGATTGTAAATTATGAGATTTTGCGACTTCTGCCCCTTGTGAGTAAGATATTAATCGTAAGGAAAATGGAATTTCCACAATGACTGCAAATCCTACCACTATCATTTGAGAATACAAATTATTGTTGTGCCCAAAACCGGATTTTGGTTGGAATCATTAGCGAACTAATCAAACGATTCATTGATCCATTTGAAGAATTAAACGTTTCACAATTAGTGAACTGAATTTATTACCATAACCTTGATTTTCAAAAAAATCATCGATTTATTTAAACCATGCTCATGAGCAAGTGCATAAATATACTCTAGAAAAATAAGTGGGTATAGGAAATCGTGTCGTGGGATCTATTTAGTTCTAAATATACTTGAAATTCCTCCATTTCAAATTCGATTTGAACCAAAGATAGGGGATCTATTCGGTTATTAAATGATACATAGTGCGATACTGATCAAAACAAGGTATTATATAGTAAGAAAAGAATAAATACCTCGGAGGCAAAGTGATTCATCAACGGATTCTCTATCCTATCTTTTGCCATCTAATTGATTTATGTTCGTTATAGGATAAGAAGGCGGTTAGAAATCCTTTATTTTTTCAACCCAATCGCTCTTTTGATTTTGGAAAAAAATATCTTTTCTTTATCAATATACTGCTTCTTCTACACATTCATGGCTAACACATAAAGGGATTGCCTAATAATAATAATTAGGACTCATAAAGAAATCGATAATTTACTCATGAGAAAAACCTTTACCACATTCGGCACTAATTTATTTTTAACGTTTAATTAGATCAGGTAATCATTCAAATTGAGAACAGAAGCTTGTTCCTTTTTGTTTCCCTATAATTGGGGCCGTAGAGCTCTATCCATTTATTCACTCGACCCAACTTTGAATTCAAGAATCGAAGTCAAATTCTGGTGAATTGGACTTCATTTTTCATTTACTTTGATGATTTGGGTTTCATTATGTAATAAGGCCGCTCTATTATTTTTTTATGGGTTTGGTTTATATATTATTATGATGAACTTAATTTATATTAACTATCAGAATGGGCTAGATCTAGGGTTCGTTTTCAAAAACATAAATTGATTTCAAAGTGACACGGTCTCAAACAAGGCTTCTTCTATGGTAATGTTTTTTTCAAAATTAAATATGTTTTACTTTAAAATGAACATAATTACAATGGCAACCTAAAGAAATGCACGATGTTAGAGTGTGGCAATGGCGGTGTGCATGTCTAGGATTAGATCCGAAAGAGCTTGGTACTTAAGCAGTCCGATGGACTCACCTCCTCTTTTTTGGTTTCCTACCTGGTGCGCAGTTTCCATTCTCTTTAACCCTTAATGAATTAGCCCTTTGAACATTAAGTACAATTTCCTGGACTAAGAATAGAAAAAAATGTTTTTAACGTTCGATATGGCACGTTGGATTCAGTCATAACATCTAGGCCGGGTTTGGGGTGTTACAATAAGCCCAGGATTCAACAATCAAAATGAAAACCAGTTACCTTTTATCAAGTGCAGTGAGATTCAGTTTCAAAAGAAGAGAACAACCGCTAGCAATAAGAAAACCAAATGAGTAGAGAGGGAGAGGAGGCAAAGAACAATCGACCAAAGCACAAAAAGGGAGAACAACAGTAAAGAGAAGGAAGAAGAATAGAGAAGGGATCAAAAGGTATTTGTCAAACAAATCAAATGAGGGAGGGAAAAGGTGGAGGAGTTCGGTCAAGAAAAATAACTGAGAGAAGAAACTTTATCAAATTCAAAAGATTCTATGCTACAATCGGCCCCAAGAAAAGTAATACCCAAAATAACCCGATGAAAGGAAAACAATACAACACAAGAGACGGAATTCGGCATTTAAGGGAAAAAGAACCAAAAAGAAAGACCTAACCTACAGTTATTGCTCAAACCCTAAACCCTAAACCCAAAAACCCTGAACCCTCTACCACTGCCTTCAAACTCCTAATTTCCCTCCCCAAATCGCTCCTAAGATCAATCAACCATATCCCCCCTCATCCAAAACCCTACCAGCCGAAATTCCCTCCAACCAATCCCAAGAATTCAGCCACAACTACTCACCCTCCTCCAACACCCCAATTTCAGTCCAACTACAACACTTCCCCAACGCCAGTAGTAAAGCAAAACAAAATACTCCTTTATGTTGCCAGGCCTCGAACCTCGAATCCCCTAGCACACTTCACACGCCTCCATCCCCTAGATCAATAGGCCTTTTATGACACAAAACACCCACTTTTATTTAAGAAGCTACTAACTAGAGATAGGGTTAATTCATGAGAAATAAAATTTTGTACAAGCCAAGGCTTGAACTCAAGACTTCTCCAACACTTCTCAGGACACTCCACCACTGAAGCAGACATGTATTTATGCAACACAACTAACAAAAATAAATTGCTTTATTTTTTGGGGCATTACAACTCTACCCCATAAAAGAAAATTTTGGCCTCAAAATTTTACCTAGTCAAAACCGATGAGGGTATTGTTGTCGCATCGCCTCTTCAGGTTCCCACATGGCTTCCTCTGAGCTGTGATTATGCCAAAGGACCTTAATCAGTGGAACTAACTTCCTCCTCAGCACCTTCACATCACAATCTAAAATCTAAACTGGCTCTTTCTTAAAAGTTAGATCTAGCCTAACCTCAATCTCCTCAGTCGAGACAATGTGCGCAGGGTCAAAGCGATATCGCTTCAGCATAGAGACATGGAACACATCATGAATCTGGTCTAATTCTGGAGGTAACTCAAGTTGATAAGCAACCGATCCCACACACTTTAATATACGGTAAGGCCTAATGAACCTAGGGCTTAACTTGCCCTTCTGACCAAACCTCAGTACTTTCTTCCATGGAGAGACCTTGAGAAACACAAAGTCCCACACAGAATAATCAATCTCCTTACGCTTCATATACGCATATGACTTTTATCTGTCAGACGCTGCCTTCAGTCGATCCCGAATCAGTCTAACTTTATCCTTAGTATCTAAAATTAATTCAAGGCCTAGAACACGCTGCTCGCCCAACTCAATCCAACACGTAGTAGTACGACACCTACGGCCATATAATGCCTCGTAAGGTGCCATCTATATGCTAGACTTGTAGCTATTGTTGTACGCAAACTCTTCCAATGGCAAGTAATCCTCCCAACTGCCCTAAAAGTCAATCACACAACTCCTTTGCATGTCCTCCAGTATCTAAATCACCCTCTCTGACTGATTGTCTGTCTAAGGATGGAACGCAGTACTGAAGTCCAACCTTGTATCCAATACCTCGTGTAACTTCTTCAAGAACCGAGATGTGAAGTGAGGATCTCTATCAAATATTATAGAAACCAGCACCCCATGCAGTTGCACTATCTTAGACACATACAGTTTAGCCAGCTTCTACAACAAATAATCAGTACCAACAGGTTTGAAATGGGCAAACTTGGTTAATCGATCCATGATGACCTATGCTGAATCCTTCTTAGTAGGCGTTAAGACCTACTGACGTAACAGTAGGTCCACAGTCGTCTTGAGCGGCCCGTGCAACCTTAACAATCAAACAGTGGAAATGGGCCCAAAGCCCATGGCAAGGCCCATATGGGCCCACACGCCCGTATGGCCCACAAAGCCTAAAAAAATAGCTTTGGCTGTGTAAACTATATAGCCTATCTCAACAATCTCCACACGTCCATGTGGTTTACCCATATGGGGCCCATGAGCCCGTGGGGTCCACACGACCCATTTCGGCACAACGTGGCCCAAAACAGCCTAAGTCTATGAAATCGCTCATGGTGGCATCTACGATCAAACGCCTACATTTTTGCATTTGAATTACCACACGAGCAAGCGCGCGCTCATCTGGCATCAAAGATTACATTTTTCAGCTTTTTACCGACCTATAATTTAGGCAGTGTTTACTCACCTGGCCTATTTTTTGCCGCCTAACCCACGCCAGCACCCTAGTTACCTAATATTTGATCCAAAAACCATTCCATTAGTCACCACACAGACAAGTTAATCATAGCCTAAAATAAGTTATCCAACTCCCAGTGGGACTATTCATACATTAATCCAATAACAGAGAAATAATTCCTCTCCTCTAATGCATCAACGACGATCCTCAGTCCCTTGGCTGCCTTCTGATCAAATAATACACCATCCTGTTAAAAACTAATCTTCAAATAACCTAGCAGTGAATGAATGAATACTTATGAAAAATCAATGAAAGGCTAAACACAACAGTAGTTCTATAGAAAGATGGTAATTCAACACTAGAAGAAAGAGTATAGGGAGTCCAGAATTCGGCTAAAAGGGAGTGAAAATAATTTCGCTAAACAAAGAGTAAGGGATAAAGGGGAAATGTAAACTGCAGCGACAGTTTGGGAAAAACAAATTCAGAGAAGAAAAGTGGAAAAACTAGCACAAAACCTCAGCAACATTTGGCCCTTCAGAAAGAAAAGATAACAATCGCCCCAAAGAAACAAGCGGTAGAGAGAGGAGTAGAAAAGAAGAGACCGGCAGAAAAAGGAGACAAAATTCAACAGAAACAATCCATGAAAATGAAAGAGTTGGAGAGGGGAACAGTCGGCAGAAAAACAAAACAACATGGAGAAAAAACCACTCAAAATCAAACTCTTGAGGAACCAGAGTTCAAGTTCGGCACTAACACTTCCATATCCTCAAATTCTCTTATTTTTCTCCCCAAAACACTCCCCAAATCCCTAATAACAGAAATTTTATTAATAATCCCTTAAAATTCGGCCACAACCATCCCTCCACAGCTCAACCACTTAGAAGTTCGGTCAAACACAACTCTTCCATGACCAATCAAAAAAAAAATAGATCCAATGTTGTCACAGGTACTCAAACTCCAGACCTCGGCCAATAGTAACACGCCAGTTATCCCCTGAGCCAGCAAGCTCTGTTCTGTCATGTTCATTCCTTATTTACATAAAAGCCTACTGCCTAGAGATAGTGCTTATTCCTCTAAAAACAAAACTTTTTGCACTTGCTCAGGTTTGAACCCAAGACTTCTCAGACACTTCCCCGAGCACTTAACCACTGAAACATATACACAATTGTGTCAGTTTCTTGCATAGCTAATATTTATGAGTAGCTTCCTAACTGTTCCCATACTCAAGACCTAATACTTCTAGGCCCGAAATTCGGGGTGTTACAATTCACCCCTCTTTAAAGAAATTTTGTCCCCAAGATTTCCAAGTTATCAGAACAGTCGCATACACAGACTACACCATTATGCTCCTACTGCACACTCTGATTCCAAAACACCACCACATTTAACCTAAGTGTCTTCAGTATAGTCTATAGATAGACTGGGACAGTGCATCAATCCAATACTCGACCATAATAACAGTGGCACTGGTGTCTCACTCACATCTAGATTAGGCATATTGCCAGATGACGATGACCCAACTCGATCCCCTCTACGTCCTATACTATGGCCTCTTGTACCCCGACCGCGAATATCTCTTGCGCTCGTTGTCTACTCACATTTTATATAAATTAATAGTTTTATGCAGATTAGTTTACGGTTCCAGTTGTTTATTAACGAATGTTTTATGGAAAGCAGTAGTAATACAGAGTTCGTTTTCGCAGATCGCAGTCTTACCACGGTTTTCTAGTTTACCCTAACTAGAGTATTTCAGTACAGTATACTACCTACAGCAATCTCAGTTATTTCAATCTAAATAATCAATAGTTTTAGAAGACTTACAGAATCGGCACTGAAAACTCAGTGTGCCACACATTCAGTAAAAACTTGTCAAAATATTTCCAAATAATTTGAAACAGTTCTTTTTGGAAACTTCAAGTTTTAGAAGAAACCCGAATCTGGCTATGTCACATGAAAGAGCTTTCGAAACTAAGTTGCTGCTAAAACCATTTAAACAATCTCTTTACCTTATTGCGTCTTTGATCAAATCACATGATTTGTTTCCGAAAGTTATTCATTTTTAAAACATTATTTAATTTCAAATCGTTATACTTTGTGTATTCATGGTATTTTGGTAAATCATGCATATCTTTTGAAAACCCACATCCTACTACTAGCAGATAGAAATCAAAATAAATAAAACCCCAAAATTGAAGATTAAAAATTATAGAGACCTTATTACATAAAAATACCCAAATAAAATGACTTATAAATTAAAAGTCAAATATGGAAGCGTAAGTTGTTGTGTGGCCACCTCCGAGTCCCTCGCATCACCGATCCATCTAAGGATTACCTACGTAAATAAGCAGAAGGGTGAGTTTAAGAAAACTCAGTGTGTAATCCCTTAAATCAAATAGTCAAACATACAGTGAGCAAAAACAGTATGGGCCTAAGCCCATATCAGTAACAGTGACAATATCAATTCGGGCTTTAGCCCATCTTAATATAGAAACAGTCATGTATTCGGGCCTTGGCCCATTGCAGTAACAATAAATAGTGCAGTAACAGTAAACAGTGTATGTCATGTAATATCATAAAATCATACATGTATCCATTACAGTTTTAATAGCAAGCTAAAATACAGTCATACATGTACATATATATAAATTCCTCACAAAAGGGCAAAATAGTCAATTACCATGTAGGGAAATTTTAGTCATTTTACCACATAAGGGAAAAATAGTCAATTCATCAAATTGGGGTCTAGGTATACCTACCAACCCAATAGTATGTCCAAAGTCATCTCGGGAGACCCGTGCAACCTAAACAATCAAACAGTAAAAATGGGCCCAAAGCCCATAACACGACCCATGTGGGCCTACACACCTGTGTGGCCCACAAAGCCTAAAAAAATTACCTTGGCCGTGTAAACTACATAGGCTAGCCCAACAATCTCCACACGTTCATGTGGTTTACCCCTGTAGGGCCCACACGGCCCATTTTAACCCAACGTGGCCCAAAATGGCCTAAGCCCATGAAATCGTTCATGGTGGCCTCTATGATCAAATGGCCAATTTTCTGCATTTAGATTACCACACGAGCGAGTGCACACTCATGTTTTTTGCCGACCTATAGTTTAGGTAATGTTTACACACCTGGCCTATTTTTGCTGCCTAACCCCACACGAACACCCTAGTTACCTAATATTTGATTAAAAAACCATTCCATTAGTCACCACCCAGGTAAGTTAATCATAGCATAAAACAAGTTATCCAAATCCCAGCGGGACTATTCATACCGTTAGTCCAATAACAGAGAAACAATTCCTCTCCTCTAATGCATCAACGACTGTCCTCAGCCCCTTGGCCGCGTCCTGATCAAATAATACACCATCATGTTAAAAACTAATCTTCAAATAACCTAGCAGTGAAGGAATGAATACTTACCAAAAATCAATGAAAGGCTAAACACAACAGTAGTTCTACAGGAAGATGACAATTCGACGCTAGAAGAAAGAGTATAAGGAGTCCAAAAATTCAGCAAATAGGGAGTCCAAAATTTGGCTAAAAGGGAGTGAAAATAATTCATCTAAATAAAGAGTGAGGGAGAAGGGGAAAGGTAAATTGCAATGACAATTTGGGAAAAATGAAGTCAGAGAAGAGAAGCGAAAAAACTAGCACAAAACCTCAGCAACATTTGGGCTTTCAGAAAGAAAAGATAACAATTACCCAAAAGAAACAAGCGGTAGAAAGAGGAGTAGAAAAGAAGAGATCGAAAGTAAAAGAAGACAAAATTCAATAGAAACAATCCATAAAATTGAAAGAGTTGGGGAGGGGAACAGTCGGCAGAAAAAATGAAACAACACGGAGAGAAAAACCACTGAAATCTGAACTCGAGGAACCAGAGTTCAAGTTCAGTACTAACACTTCCATATCCTCAAATTCCCTTATTTTTCTCCCTAAAACTGATACGAGCACGCCCCGCGAACTTTATCGAGCAAGTCTGTCAAGCCGAGTAATGACATGTTGGCAAGCTGATCCAAGCTCGTTTCGGCTCCACGAGCTCCGTCCAGCTCAAATCCACTTATTCAAGCTCAATCCATCTTGCTCGAGCTAAACCGAGCTCACTCCTAGCTCACTTTCAACTCACGAGTTAAACCTTAGCTCAACTTGACTTAGGAGTTTAGCCTCGGCTCAACTTTAGCTCACGAGCTAAAGTTTAGCTCATTTTAGTTTAAACTCGGTTTTGTCTTTAATGCATTAAATAAAAATTTGCACATATTTATTTAAGCATTAAATTGTCTTATATTAATATTTGTTATTAATATGCCATAGTCATTACATAAATTGATTATGTTCACATAGTGAATTAATGCATGACATTAATGTGTTCACATCATGCCAAATTTATGAGTGTCCATGAGTTATCTTAATGACTTGTTTATCTCATGTAGGAACATCCCTTTGGATGGTACAATGTATGGATGAAGAAACATCTCTTTTGGACATTCCACACTCATGAATGAAGAAGTATTAAATCTTTGGTGCATGTACGGCTAGATGCAAGGTTTCTACAAATTCATGCATGTGTCGAATGCATGTATGGACATTAAAGGCTGGTCCATGAATGGATCAAATGCATGGGATGATAGAATGCATGAATGGCTTAAGTGCATGTATGGTGGCTGTCTCCTAACTTTCCAAGACACTTATTCGGCCAAGAAGTAGCTATTCACACTTTGAATTGACCTATAAGCTACTACACATGCATGGATGGGTTCAAGAACGTCCAAAGGAAGGAATTAACTCAATAATTCAACACATTGATTGAATTAAGTGTATGCACAAAGGGGAGAACGAATTTACTAGGTTCATATTGCCATTTATGAACCTACATGCTATTAAAGAGTTTAATTATGAGGATACATGTTCCATACAAGTGCATGAACATCCCAAGGAGATGAATGCAACCTTTGGTGCACATACAAGTCACTTGAAGCCTTTCTTTATGATTAAGCATTATGCACACACTTAGGGGGAAGAAAGTGTCCATTCAACTAGTTCATGAATCTGCTGAATTTATGAACTATTTTAATACATGAGTGTGAACGTTTTTATTATTGTGTGAACACCTAGATGCCGAATTTGAATGGTCATCTATGTGCCTATAAGTATTTGTTTTCTTTCAATTATAAGGGACTTTTGCCAAATTTGTTAATGAACATTTGTTCTTGTGAGGTTGCTTCCTCTCATTTCTCGTACAAGTTTCGAAAGACTTATCTGGCTTGTGCTAGTGGCGTCAATCGTCTTGTTTGAACTTATCACCAATTTTGGTGTGGCGTTCACCTATCCATCTATCCATCTTTTCACCTTAACAATATAGGAACCGAGGTGACACTTCTTAGTGTTGAATTATTCCTAACGTTGAGTTCGTTTTTCTATTCCCCATCTTTCAACTTTTCCTTCTTGTAACCAAACCGACCCATTTATCCATCACCCATCTTTGCTACACATAACCGAACCTATTACTAAACTTACCCTTCTTGAAACCTTTCGCTTATTCTAATCCATTATTTTACTTTTATTACTAAAATTCGAGGCACGAACTATTCTCTCGAACTATGATCGGGCAACTACATGAATTTGACTCATCTACCCGGGCCGGATCATATCATTTGGTATCAGAGCTTGTAAATCGAGAGGCGCCGACGTTCGTAACAAGATCAAAATAGGTTCGTAGTTAAAAAAAATTCGAATTAAAAAAAATTCAAGTTGTAATTTTCGTTCTCTCTCTTGTAATAGTGATATTGTGAAGTATTAAAAAAAGTGACAAAAAAATACGAAATTAAAAAAAAAAAGAAGGAAAGTGCGTGATCAAGATCTATTCTTTTGTTTACATTTTTGTTTCGACCTTCAATCATTCTTTCCAGCAACTTTTACCCCCCCAAAACGCCACACTACACCAAAGACTATTTTTATTTTAGCCTACCCGTACACCGTGACATTCTAACCTTTCTAACCATCTTGAAACCGACCCCAAGGCACCAAGACAAGTCAAAAGAAATAAAATACGAGGTTACGAGAGTAAGCTTGAGTGGTAAAAGGCTAGAGCGAGTGAGATCATTCGAGTGGAGGTAAAAGCCAAACGAGTGTAAACACGAGCGGGAGTGGCACCTTTTTTCTTCTTCTTTTCGAGCGAAATTGTGAGGTTTGTGCAACAAAAATCATGTCACGCAAAGAGTTCACCAAATCGGAATACCAATACTTGGTTCAAGAAATACGAAAAATGGCGACTAAACGAGACCAAAGTGATCGAGTTTCTTCAAGTCGTAAAACGGAACCAAGAACCCCACGGAGATATACCCCCGACTACTACCTGAAAAAAAGTTCCAATCGTGATTCCTTTTCGTCATCTACTTCGAGACAAAGAGATTCATACTATGACTCATATTCATCAGCGAATTCGAGAAGTGACTTCGATCGAAAGTCCTTTTCATCAAGAAATTCGAGAAGACGAGAAGCCGGTTACGATTTTGATTCGTTCCAAGATGGCGTTCGAAGAGAAAGACATACTCCTACTAGATCTTCAAAGAAATCTTACTCAGAGTATTCTTCACGAAGTTTTGATTGTGAATCATATGCAAATAGTTCTTCATCTTTCGAACAAGATTTGTATTCTCATCATTCTTTTGTACATTCTTGTAAAGAGAAAACAAAGAAAAGAAAAGAAAAAGCAAAAGCAAAAGAAGAAAAAGAAAATGAAATAAAAAGAAAAGAGAGGCAAAAGGCAAGTAGGAGAGAAAATGAGCGAATCTTGAGAGAACTTGAAAAAGCCTTTGAAAAGAAAAAAGAAAATGAGATTGAAAAAGAGAATGAAAAGAAATTTGAGAGTGAAAAAGAAGATGAAAAAGAAATTGCAACAAAAGAAACGAGTGATTCAGAAGAAAAAGAATCGAGTGAGAAAACAAGTGAGCAAGTGAAGATTATTTCTACTAACCCACCTGTTCGATCTTCTTGTGAGTTAACTTTTCAGGTTCCTAGAAGTTTGTGCGACCAATTCCATCTACATTACCTTCCAAACGAGAGGTGTTTTAGGTTGTTCGAAAAAGGTAAGTTCGCGAATGACTACCACCCACTTGCGATCGAAGGTAAGGAAGGAAAGGATTCTTTGTTTATCGAATCAAAGTCACTTGATTTGGATAATTCTTGTTCACTTCATCGTTGTTAACGAATTTGTTTTAAAAGGTGCCATATCTGACTTTTCTTATGACAATTACTACATTGGCAAATTTGTTGACAACATTGGATTAGTTTGCTCTAAGCGAATTTTGAACATGTTTGATCAAAGTCATCACGTAAAAATTCTCATGTGTTTGACCCGCAAACTTTTTGAACTCATGTGTTAAATCTTTATGTTTAAATATGCTGCTCAATTGATTTGTGATAAATCACTGTTTGAAAAGTTGCATGTTCGTTAAAAATTCTTTGTTTGGCATCCATGTTAAAAGATCTTCACATGATATGTGCAATTGTGTTCTTCATGAACAATCTTTGAGTTTTTGTGCTAAATTTCCATGTAGTGATTTGCATTCCCAATTAATACTCTTGAAGTATGAACCTTTGAATTTTTGTATGCTCGGTTTTGTCAAATCAACATGTGTGTTTAAACTAGTGAAATATAATTCGTGTGGTGAGTTGATTATATCTTTTTCTAATATGTTGCTTGTTGGAATTCCTAAACAAGTTCGTGTGTTCAAGCCTGGTATTTGCTACATGAATTCATTTTATGGTAACATTAAGCACTTTGCATCATTTGCAATCAAATTATGTTTGCTTGATGTTCAAACTTTTGATAAGAAGGTAAAATTCAATGATTTGGGTTTCAATTTTGATTTATTTATTAATCACCTTGTTCGGCCACATCTGAAATTTTCGTTTCATTTCGAGAAGGTAAGGCCAACCTATGTTTTTGGAATTGAATCAAATTTCCATGGTAACTTTCCTTTTCTATTTAAGTCCATAGTTTTCGATAATACTAACCAGTCTTATTTTTGTGAATTCCACCCCTCGAGGAGCAAGACCTGTCATGGTGCGTCACCACCTATTCAAATTTATCGGAGTAATAGGTTTGTCTTACATTATCTATCCAAAGAGAGAAGATTCATTTTGACCGAGAAAGGTAAACCCAATCCTCAATTGTCTTCTCTTCATATTCGTCAAGGTAAGTCATCTGAAAATTTTCAAATATCTTTGCTCAATTCGATTGAAGTTGAAAATTCCATTGATTGGTTGTTTGGAAATTATTTATACTTTGATGTGATAGATTTTTCCTTTTGGCATTGTGATGATTTGATTATTACGTTGGAATTTGGAGACTCCCCTCATGTTGTTAAAAAACGAAAGGAAGAGTTAGCATACCTTTGGCCATGGCATACCTTGCATGAGCAAGACAAGGGACCAAATGAGTTACTATATTCGATTAAAGAAATTAAAATGTTATGGATGAGGAATAATGTGTTTAAGTGCCTACCATCATTTTCAACCAATTATCCCTTGATCCAACTTAGTTTTCATGTTTGTAACGATGGTCTAACGAAACTCTTTGATAAATTTACGTATGCTTGCTTTGTCCAATTCAGATTTTTGGCATATGTTTGATTGAATGAATATTTTATGAACTATCAAACACATTTGAATTTGACTCCTTTGAGTTTCTTTTTACCGGCTGTGGTAAGAATTTTTCAGGTTTGTGTGACATCTTCCATCCCATTTGATCGAGGAAAACCATGCACGAGTCAAATTTCTCCCATGGATAAATAGCTCGACTTGAGGACAAGTCGCCTAAAAGAGGGGGGGAATGATACGAGGACGCCCCGCGAACTTTATCGAGCAAGTCTGTCAAGCCAAGCAATGACATGTTGGCAAGCTGATCCAAGCTCGTTTCCAGCTCCACGAGCTCCGTCCAGCTCAAATCTAGCTTATTCAAGCTCAATCCATCTTGCCTGAGCTAAACCGAGCTCACCCCTAGCTCACTTTCAACTCACGAGTTAAACCTTAGCTCAACTTCAGCTTAGGAGTTTAGCCTCAGCTCAACTTTAGCTCACGAGCTAAAGCTTAGCTCATTTTAGTTTAAACTCGGTTTTGTCTTTAATGCATTAAATAAAAATTTGCACATATTTATTTAAGCATTAAACTTGTCTTATATTAATATTTGTTATTAATATGCCATAGTCATTACATAAATTGATTATGTTCACATAGCTGAATTAATGCATGACATTAATGTGTTCACATCATGCCGAATTTATGAGTGTCCCTGAGATATCTTAATGACTTGTTTATCTTATGTAGGTACATCCCTTTGGACGGTACAATGTATGGATGAAGAAACATCTCTTTTGGACATTCCACACTCATGAATGAAGAAGTATGAAATGCTGGTGCATGTACGGCTAGATGCAAGGTTTCTACAAATTCATGCATGTGTCGAATGCATGTATGGACATTAAAGGCTGGTCCATGAATGGATCAAATGCATGGGATGATAGAATGCATGAATGGCTTAAGTGCATGTATGGTGGCTGTCTCCTAACTTTCCAAGACACTTATTCGGCCAAGAAGTAGCTATTCACACTTTGAATTGACCTATAAGTTACTACATATGCATGGATGGGTTCAAGAACGTCCAAAGGAAGGAATCAACTCAATAATTCAACACATTGATTGAATTAAGTGTATGCACAAAGGGGAGAACTAATTTACTAGGTTCATGCTGCCATTTATGAACCTACATGCTATTAAAGAGTTTAATTATGAGGATACATGTTCCATACAAGTGCATGAACGTCCCAAGGAGATGAATGCAACCTTTGGTGCACATACAAGTCACTTGAAGCCTTTCTTTATGATTAAGCATTCATGCACACACTTAGGGGGAAGAAAGTGTCCATTCAACTAGTTCATGAATCTGCGAATTTATGAACTATTTTAATACATTAGTGTGAACGTTTTTATTATTGTGTGAACACCTAGATGCCGAATTTGAATGGTCATCTATGTGCCTATAAGTATTTGTTTTCTTTCAATTGTAAGGGACTTTTGCCAAATTTGTTAATGAACATTTGTTCTTGTGAGGTTGCTTCCTCTCATATCTCGTACAAGTTTCGAAAGACTTATCTGGCTTGTGCTAGTGGCGTCAATCGTCTTGTTTGAACTTATCACCAATCTTGGTGTGGCGTTCACCTATCCATCTCTATCCATCTTTTCACCTTAACAATATAGGAACCGGGGTGACACTTCTTAGTGTTGAATCATTCCTGACGTTGAGTTAGTTTTTCCATTCCCCATCTTTCAACTTTTCCTTCTTGTAACCAAACCGACCCATTTATCCATCACCCCTCTTTGCTACACATAACCGAACCTATTACTAAACTTACCCTTCTTAAAACCTTTCGCTTATTCTAATCCATTATTTTACTTTTATTACTAAAATTCGAGGCACGAACGACTCTCTCGAACTACGATCGGGCAACTACGTGAATTCGACTCATCTACCTGGGCCGGATCACATCAAAAACACTCCCCAAATCCCCGACAACTGAAATTTTCTTAATAATCCCTTAAAATTCAGCCATAACCATCCCCCTACAACTCAACCACTTAGAAGTTCGGTCAAACACAACTCTTCCATGACCAATCAATAAAAATAGATCCAATTTTGGTGCAAGTACTCGAACTCCAGACCTCGAATGATAGTAACACGCCACTTATCCCCTGGGCCAATAGTGTAACCGTCCGGTTTTGACCCTAGACGGAATAGTAGTTTTGGGACCACATACCTGAGTCAAAAAATATTTAAATATTATTTTCCATGATTATGATATGTGAATTAGCATGTGTGAAATTTTCGTCTAAAAATTTAATTGTTTGTGTGCTTAATTTGATAAAAAGGCCTAATCGCGTAAAATGTAAAAGTTGCTTGCTACTTGTTAAAAGTGCCTATTTGACTTGGCTTTGTAAATGAGAGGTCCTTATGTAGTTATTAGATCATTGGTTTAATGAGTGGACAAATATGGACAATAGTTAGTAGAATTATAATGATATATAGATAAGGTTAAAATTGGTATTTAGTAATTAAATTATGTTAAATAAAAAAATGCATGAAATATGCCATTAGTTCATCTTCTTGGCTGAAAATCACAAAGGATATTAGGGTTGGAAGAGCTTTCATATTCGACACTTTGATTTAGTGATTAAGGTAAGAGTTTTGTTCAGTTTTTGATAATTTCTATGTTTTTGTGATCGTTGTCAGGTGCTCTAGCTAGCCCATGCTTAAATTCATGAAATTGTTGATGATTTAGAAATGTGCCATGGATGAATTCATGAGCTTGGTGATGTTATATGTTGAAATATGAAAGCTTGATGTTGGGTTTACATGTTTTGTCTTTGGATTTTTGATGAATTTGAGTAATTTGAGATAAATTGTAAAAATGTTATTTTGAGGGACTAAAATGTGAAATAAATGAAATGTATGGACTTGTATGGGAGATATGAAAATACAGCTAAGCTTGTGTACAAGCAAATTATGTGTATTTTTTGATTTTGTGAATTAGGGACTAAAGTGTCAAATGTGAGGGCTAGTTTGCAAAATGCCCTAAATATGTGTCTATGGATTGTTTTGAGTGATTTGGTGAATAAATGGGTTAATTTTGAATAAATATAGATCAAGAAAAGAGGAATTTAGACTTAGATAAAGGGAAGTCGAAGATTTGGTGAATAAATGGGTTAATTTTGAATAAATATAGATCAAGAAAAGAGGAATTTAGACTTAGATAGAGGGAAGTCGAAGATTATGGAGTAAAAATCCGAGTCGACAAATTCCGAGTACGAGGTAAATTCGTACCCAAAATATGATGTTATAAGTATGTTTTGATGCTTTGATTATACATGGATTGTATATATATTTAGTTTGGATTAATACGATGGTAAATCAATGGTATTTGGCACTAAGTGTGCGATCTAAACTAGCTTCAGCTATATGAGGCACTAAGTGTGCGATTCCGATATAGTTTCGGCTAATTAAGATGGCACTAAGTGTGCGGAATCGTTCTAGCTTTGGCTAACCTTTAAAGTGCTAAGTGTGCAGATGTTTGAAGCAATAGTAATTCACAGAGAGTCTTAAAATATCTGAATGGAAGGTGAGAATGAAAATTAATAAGTGTGGAAGGTTCAGGTATGTACGATACCTGTGTGGTAGATGATATTATGCATGTGAAGTTCATTGAATTAGTATGAACATATGAATTGTGTTGGCATAGAATTAATAGATTATTTGACAAATTATAAATACTTATGTATTGATGTTTCATATTTTATATATTGTTTATGATTTTTGGTATGAGCTTACTAAGCTTTTGAAAGCTTACTTTGTGTGTGTTTGCATTGTGTTATAGATATCAAAGCTACTGTGAGCTCAGGGATCGTTGAGGATTATCACCACACTATCGAACCTCATTTTGGTACTTGAAAATGTATATATTAAAGTATGGCATGTATAGGCTAGTAGTTTTGAGATTATGTTTTGTGATGTATATACTTAGCCATGCGATTTGGCTAGTTTGTGTATGAACTCATAGTTGACAATGGCTTATGGTATGTGATACTATTGTCTAAATATGGTATGTTTTAGTTGGACAAAAGAAATGATAAATGTTGGAAAGTTTTGGTAAGTTTTAGCATGAGATTGAATGATGTATGGAAAGAAATGCTTGATATGTTTTTGACATATGTTTGGACATAGATTAGTAAGGCTTATGAGTATGGATTTGGGTGACTAATATATGATATGAATGGCTTATGTTTTGATATTGAATCTGGTTGAATTGGTAGGGCAAGTATGTTTGTTTTATTGCTTGTAGGTTTGACCCAATTGGGGGTGGCAAATTGGCCATTCAAATGGCCTATTTTTGTCCATATGGGTAGATACACGGGCGTGTGTCTCAACCGTGTGTGACACACGGCTATGTTACACGGTCGTGTTTCCCCTGAGGTACCCTACAGTTATAAGTCAGGCTCGAGTACGGCTAAGGCACACGAGCTTGTGGCTAGCTGTGTGAACCAAGTCAGATTCGACCACGGCCAAGGTACACGGGCATGTCTTGTGGCCGTGTGATCAAGTTAGTATGTATGCCCTGTTTTGACATGGCCTAGACACACTGGTGTGTCTAATACCGTGCGAGGTACACTGCCTGTTCACACAACGTATGGCTTGTACATGTTTGAAAAATGTTTAAATTTTGGAAAAAATTCTATATGTGTTCGGTTTAGTCCCGACCCCTTTCTAAAGCATGTTTAAGGTCTCGATGACCTATATAAGGGACTCTATATTGATGATTAATCTTTAATACTTTGATGCTTATAAAATGAATGTTAATGTTCTGATTTTGTCTGGTAATGCCTTTAACCCTAGTTCAGCAACGAATACGGGTTAGGGGTGTTACATTTTGTTAGTATCAGAGCTATGGTTTAGTCAGTTCTAGGACTACCATAGCGTATGTAAGTCTAGCTATATATGTCATATTTATGAACTATGATAGTGTGATGAATCTTGACATTGAAAATGTGCTTTTATATAGCAAATGGATCCCGAACGAGCCGTAGCCGACAATGTTGAAAATAATACGCCTGCTCCCGCAGAAGGGACGGTGCCATCCGATTCTCGACCTGGTACGAGTAGCCGTGATGGTGAGGCTTCTATCAGATGATGAATAATTGGTTCACCCAATACATTAGAACCAATCCGACTGTACAACAACCTCCACCTCCGGTTAATTCTCCTCAAACTCCTGTTATGCCACCAGTGAATCCGGTTCAGTTAAGCAAACCACCAGTCGATAAGATTAGAAAATATGGGGCTGAAGAGTTCCGAGCTACAACAACCGATGATACTGAAAAAGCTGAGTTTTGGCTAGAGAATACGAGAAGAGTGTTTGATGAATTATCATTAAATTCTGAAGAATGCATAAAATGTGTTGTTTCCCTTCTGAGAGATACGATGTACCATTGGTGGAAGACTTTGACATCTGCGGTTCTAAGTGAACGGGTTACTTGGGATTTCTTTCAAGCTGAATTCCGGAAGAAATATATCAGTCAGAGATTCATCGATCAGAAACGTAAAGAGTTTCTTGAGCTTAAACAAGGTCATATGTTTGTCACAGAATACGAATGGGAATTCGTAAGATTAAGTCAGTATGCTCGTGAATGTTTATCTATGGAGGCAATAATGTGCAAAAGATTCGAGGATGGCTTAAACAAAGATATTCGTCTGCTAGTTGGAATTTTGGAAATCAAAGAATTTGTTGTGCTTGTTGAATAAGCATGTAAAGCTAAAGATCTCGGGAAAGAGAAAAGAATAGCTGATTTAGAAGTTAGAGAGGTACGAAAGAGATTATCAGGCAAGTCATTTCAATCTGGATCAAAGAAATTTAGAGATGATAAAAGCCATCCAAAGGTTACTATAGGACATTCGAACAGAGATCGTGCTAGATCACAATCGAACTTCAATGCTCCAGCTACGTCTATTGCTAGTGTTGATAATGTAAAGAATGAAAAGCCTGAGTGTGATCAATGTGGAAGATGACATTTTGGTGAATGCTAGGGAAAAAGTAATAACCGATCTTGTTATAGTTGTGGTTCACGAAATCATTTTATAAAAGATTTCCCAAATTTAGCTAAAAAAGAAAATGTTCAAAATCCGAGGCCGAGTGGCAACGCTTCTCGTGGTAGACTTCCTAGAAATATGGGAAATGTAAGCGGTAGTCAAAGAGGAACAAAAGATACAACTGCTAGATCCGAGGCTCGTGCACTTGCCAGAGCCTATGCTATCCGAGCTCACGAAGAAGCTTTATCGCCAACCGTGATTACGGTACATTTACTCTTTATGATATTTCTTTGATTGCTTTGATAGATCCTGGATTGACACATCCGTATAATGCATGAACTTAGTGAACAGTAAGACTTTACCTGTAGAGTCTACTGAATTTGTAAGTAGAGTTTCAAACCCTCTAGGCAGATGTGTTATGGTTGATAAAGTCTGTAACACCCCTAACTCGCGTCCGTCGCCGACGGGGTTACGAGGTATCACCAAAGAAAAACATAGATTTGTACAATCACATAATTCCATAGATTTTATTCGTAAAATAAATATATTAAATTATTAATCACACTGTATGCACGAATTATAATTCCCAAGTTCAAATGAATTCAAATCAAATATTAAACCTTTTACTTCATAATTATTTACAAGTATTATTTAACCAAATAAAACATTTCACATAGCTTACTATTCAAATCATGTGCAGCATTAAAATCGGCTATTATAAAAAAAATAAAACATACTTGGCAATTCATTTAAAGACCAAACATGCCTACTTGCTAATTACAAAGCCATGCGCATTTGACCATTTTAATATAACCAATTTTAAGAAGAACACATACCAACCACTAGTGTATTCAATTCCCATATCATCTATCATTTTTAGATTATAACTGCATAATTAAAACACCAATTATACTTTAAAATAATTCACATCCTATAATAGCATATTAATACATCCCAATATCATAATAACTTGATATAGCTCAATCAATTCATATAACAACAATGACATATGCACAAATTTAAAAGTATATATGTTCTGTTAATTAACACCCTATAGCCGAACATATATATATATCATCTATCATTTTCATACCAACTCCTACTACTAGACATACATCTTAATTTAACCAATATTAATCCACCGTCAAAACCTATTCCTCATTCAATTTATAGCACGAACATAACTTTAAATAATTTTAGACCTTGGTCGAATATATAATAGGCTTTAAACCTACTAATATGAAATATTCATAAGTTATTCATGACAAAACCAATTAATACGAATAATTAATATATATATAACAATTATGCAAATTATAATCTATACTTATCAAATGGATTTAAATCGCAACTAAACCATCAAATCAAACATATCAAAACATCTAACCAAGAAGATTTTAAACCAAGCATAACATATAATATCTAAGCCATTTTTGCATGGCTTAAATACACTTCTCATTCATAATGGATTCAAAAGATAGAATAGCTTATACATGCCATAAGTTTAAACTTAAGCTTTCAAGAGTACCAAAATAAAGACGATAGTGTGATGAGCTTCACTAATAATCCCGCGCAAAACCTCTATCTGTCAGCTCCTATAACTGGGCTTTCAATTCTTTTAACTCAGTAGGTGCCATTCGGTACGGAGCAATCTAAATCGAAGTCATCCCCGGTACTAACTCAATGCCAAACTCTACCTCTAGAATAGGTGGCAATCCTGACAATTCTTCAGGGAACACATCTAGATACTTGCACACCACTGGTACAGATTCAATCTTCTTCTTAGTTACTTTACTATCAAGCACATACGCAAGATAAGCTTCGCAACCCTTTCTCACATGCTTCTGAGCCCATACAGAAGATATCACTGCTGGTAAACCATGTAGATCAGTAGACTCAATTTGGATTATCTCATCATTCTAGCATCGCAAATCAATAGTCTTTCTTTTACAATTCACCACTGCATCATGTACTGTTAACCAATCCATTCCCAGAATTATGTCAAACTCATAAAACGGCAATAGCATTAAATCAGCCGGGAAACACGAATCTCGAATCATCAGGGGGCAATTCTTACACACTTTATCAACTAACACACATCGGCCCAGGGGGTTTGATACCTAAATCACAAACTCATAGACTCAACATGCAAAGTCTTACTGGATACTAATGTTTCACACACATAAGAATGTGCTGAACCGGGATCAATTAAAGCAATCACACTAATATTATAGAGAGTGAATATACCGGTAATAACATCAGGGGATGAGGCATCCTCTCGAGTGCGAATGGCATATACTCAGGTAGGTGCACGAGTCTCAGATCCAACTGCTGTGTCCGAAGCCCTTCTTTGAGTACCACTCTTACCTCTCGTGTTCCTGGGTGGTCTACCTCTACTATAACGCCCCGGTACCCGAGACCATCGCCGTAGTCGAGCAGGAAGTGTTAACGGACTTAATTTATTAATTAAACAACTCAAACAATTTATTTTTAAAATTTCCAGACAAGCTGGCTAACTGTGTCACAGTCGCTTAAAAATTCATATCTCGACTTTCGAAACTCGAAATTAAGATCCGTAAATTTTTCCTGAAACTAGACTCATATATATATATATATATATATATATATCTACTAATTGTTTTCTAAATTTTTGGTTGGGCCAATTAGTACAGTTTATTAGTTAAAGTCTCCACTGTTTCAGGGTTTGGCTACTCTGACCCCTGTGCACTACGAATCAAATTTCTTTCTGTATAGAAATCCAATGACTATGCTATTTGTTTCAATTAAAAATAGACTCAATAAGGAATCCATACATGTAAATTGTGAGTCCTAATTATTTTTACAAAATTATGGTGAATTTCTAAAGTCAGAATAGGGAATCCAGAAATTACTCTGACCCTGTTTTACAAAAACGTAAATATCTCATAAAATACAACTCTTTTACCTATTTTGTTTCTTCCATATGATATTTTATTAATCATCTAATTCTATCTCTACTATTTTTAGTGATTTTTCAAACTCACATCACTACTGCTATGTGATTCTATTTTATAGCCAATTTCACTATTTTATGGATTTCCATAGATTAGTTAGCACATAAAGCATACGTGTTATCAAATATAATCTCGATTAGCCACTCCAATAGCTAATCATTTTCAAACATTTCCATGCCATGCATGAGCTATATCATAAGATTATATACACAAAAGGATTATAATCTTATACATGCCATATTCCAAAATATGCAAGCCACCATACCGAGATGGTCCATTGATAGTGTGAGCGTGCCTCCGACCGTCCTGATCTCCAAACCGGCTTGTCAAAACTACAAGGAATGGAAGGGAAGGAGTAAGCATAAATGCTTAGTAAGTTCACATGCAAGTAACAAATAACTTAACAAAGCAATTATACCAACCAACATTAGCATAATATCACCAAAACATATATCACATTTTTATTCATCATTCATCGTCTTACTACATTGTTGTTGTCGTATCAAGTCTCAACCCAAGGGTTAAGTACATACCTGTCCAAAGTGCCCATTCCACAACACTTACCAATACGTCACTTGCATCTTGAGTATTCTTCCATTTCACTGGAATTTTACCCGTTGAACATATCGGAATATAACTCGGATACATGGAAATTTTGCACATAAGTGCCACATATGTAGCCAAGCTACCATGTAACCAGCCCATAAGCGAACTCGGACTCAACTCAATGAGCTCGAGCGTTCGCATCCATAAGTGAACTCGGACTCAACTCAACAAGCTCGGATGCCTAGTTACATCTCATGAACTCGAGCTCAACTCAACGAGTTTGGGCGTTCGCATCCATAAGTGAACTCGGAATCAACTCAATGAGCTTGGACACCTAGTTACATCTCACGAACTCAGACTCAACTCAACGAGTTCAGACGTTCGCATCTATAAGTGAACTCAGACTCAACTCAATGAGTTCAGATGCCCAAATGTTCGAATCTATTCCTAAGGTTCAACGGGACTTTCCTCGTTCGTACTCTTTTACCATTCTCCTTGGAATACCCATGACAATACTTCGGTAGTCTTTCACATTTTTCACATAATTCATAAAATTTTTGCATGTTGTCCAACAATGACCACAAAGCATAGAATTGCATGATAACAATCATAATATCATATAAATAGCATTAAATGATTTAAAATGACGGTTATATTACAATATTTACATATGAACTTACCTCGTATGCGAAAATGGTCATTTTTACCATTTTGTCCACAACTTGGTATTTTGCCAATTTTAGCCTGAATTTCGATTTTCCTTGCTCTATCATTTCAAATATAGCCTAATGAGGAATCATATTATTCAAATCAACCCAAAATCATATTATGGAAAAATTACAATTTTACCCCTAAACTTTCACATATTTACACTTTTGCCTCAAATCTCGTAAATTAAACTTCATCCTATTTTCTTATGTTTTATGATATGCTGATCATTTTTCCCTTCTACAGCAACATCCAATTTTCACTCTAACATGTACTTATGAACATTAGGTATTTTTACCGATTATGTCATTTTAGTCGTTTTTACGTAAAATCACTTAGCAAAAGTTGTTTAACACAATCTCAAGCTTCATATTCTACCATAAAACATCAAATTTCATGCATATCATTCATGGGTAAATTTTTAAATATAAACGCTAGCTCAAAATATTGGTAGAAACAGGTAAACCGAGCTACGAGGATTTAAAAAATGTAAAGAACATTAAAAACAGGCATAGAAATCACTTACAATCAAGGCTTAAAAGTGTTGAAACCCTACCTATGTTGGAGAGAAAAATTTTGCAGCAACCTATGGAGAAGATGATCATTTTTGTGTTATTTTTCCCATTTTTTTTCATTTAATATCAAAATGACCAAAATGCCCTTCCTTATTAAACTTTCAAAAATTCCATCCATGTCCAATTTTTGTCCATAAACTTAGATATTGGTCAAATTGCTATTTAAGACCTCCTAATTAATATTTCAAAGATATTTCATACTAGATACTTCTAGAATGCAAATTTTGTAACTTATTCAATTTAGTCCCTAACTTCAAATTAAGCACTTTATGCATAGAATTTCTTCACGAAATTTTCACACAATCATGCAATCATATCATAGACCTCAAAATAATCATAAAATAATTATTTCTATCTCGAATTTGTGGTCCCAAAACTAGGGTTTGTTTCAAGCTTCCAAGCTCCATAGTAAGTGATTCCAAGCCCCGTTTTTAATGATTTTTACGTTTTTGAGATCCCGGTAACTCGATAAAGCTTATGTTAGCAATAATTTAACCTAGGGTTTATATTTGGAAAAATACCCATAGGTGAAATTTGTGTATTTTGATGTTTTATGATAGAATATGAAGTTTTAAATTATGTTAGACAACTTGTACTACTCGATTTTAAGCAAAAACGAGTAAAACTACTTAATCGGTAAAAATACCTAATAGTCACAAGTACATGTTAGAGTGAGAATTTGATGTTTCCATAGAAGAGAAAAGTGATCAGCATGTTGTAAAACATAAGAATAAGGAATAAAGTTTAATCCCGAGCCTAGGGGCAAAAATGTAAATATGCAAAAGTTTAGGGGTAAAATTGTAATTTTGCCAAAATTTGAGTTAAGGATTAATTTGATAATGTGAGTATTAAATAAGCTAAATGTGTTATTTTAGATCAAGAAAGACGTGGAATCGACCTCAATCGAGGAAAAGAAAAGATTGTGGACTAAATTGCAAAATCTTTGTATTTTGGTACCAAGGTAAGTTCATGTGTAAATAATGTAGCATAATTGTTATTTTTAAGTTATTGATATTAATTATGTGTTATGCTGAATTTTATTATGAAATGTATGCTTTGTGGTTAATTTCAAATAATATGTAAATTATGTGAACTACTTGTTAAATATAATTGTTACCGAGTATTGATTTGGCATTCTACGGAAGATGGCAAGGATAAGTGTTCGAGGAAAAGCCCGTTTGAACCTTAGGAATAGATTAGGATACAAGTGACATGTCACTAGGATGGTTGAGCATCCGAACTCGTTGAGTTGAGTCCGAGTTCACTTATGGATGCGAATGTCCGAACTCGTTGAGTTGAGTCCGAGTTCGTGAGATGTAACTAGGCTTCCGAACTCGTTGAGTTGAGTCCGAGTTCACTTATGGATGCGAACGCCCGAGCTCGTTGAGTTGAGTCCGAGTTCGCTTATGGGCGGGTTACATGATTGCTTGATTGAATATGTGGCACTTATGTGCAAGTTATCCATGTATCCGAATTATATTCGATGTGTTCAACGGTAAAGTTCTACTCAAATGGAGGAAAATTTGAGATGTAAAGAGACGTATTGGTAAGTGATATGAAATGGATATTTTGGACAGGTATGTATTTAACCCTCGGGTTGAGTATTGATACAACCACGATAAGGTAATAAGATGATGAAGAATGATTAAAATGTGATATGTGTTTTAGTGATGTATGCTAATGTTGGTGGTATAACTGCTTGTTATGTTACTTATTATTTGCATATGAACTTACTAAGCATTTATGCTTACTCCTCCTTCTTACTCATTGTAGTTTTGGACAAGCCACTCAGAGTCGGGATAGGTCAAGGCTCACCACACTATCCGTAAGATTTTTGGTAAATGGCTTGTAAATTTAAGTATGGCATGTATAGCAATATACCCATTTTGTGTAAATGATCTTATGGTATGGTTGTGAAATGGTTGAGGAAATTCTTGATAATGATAAATTATGAAAATGGTTAGTTTAGATTATGTTTGATGTTAAGGAAAACTATTAAGATACTTAGTGCATAAAAACTCATAAAAGGATGAAATTTACCATAAAGCAGAATATACGCAGCAACACTAACGCGAGTTTGAAAATTTACTAAAAATCATAGAAATTGAATTTGGTGGTTAAATACATATCAAATTGAAGCTTATTATGTCTAGTTTCACATGAAACAAATGAAATAAGTAAAGGAAGTATATGTTAGAAGATATTTTAATTTTAGTGAAAAGAGTCATAGCAGTTTCTGAATCCCTGTTCCTACTCTAGAAATTCACCATAAATTGTAAAGATATAATTAGGTGGTGTATTTTATATCCTCAGAATCCTTATTGAGTCTAGTTTTAGTATAAACAAACTCATAGTCATATGAATTTTGTACAGAGAGAAATGTGGTTCGAAGTAAGCAGAGGTCGAGACGGTCGAGTCTTGAACAGGGTAACTTTAACTAATAAAGCTGTACTAATTGGCCCAACCAAAAATTCTAGAAAAAAATGTAACACCCCGAACCCGAGACCATCGCCGGTGTCGGACACGAGGGGTTAGCAAGCCAAGTTCACTTGTTTTGCCCATCCATTGGACATTTCCAGTCACGCTGGAAAAACTGCGTCACTGTCGCCTTAAAAATCATATCTCGAGTTTCAAAACTCGGAAACTGGTTTCGTAAATTTTCTCTGAATTTAGACTCATATATCCATCCATGGATTTATTTCTAGAATTTTTTGTCGGGCAAATTGGTACAGTTTATTAGTTAAAGTCACCCATGTTACAGGGATCGACTGCTCTGACCTTCGCGCGGTATAACTTGAATATCTCTCTGTATAGGGCTTTAATGCTGGTGCCGTTTGTTTCTAATGAAACTAGACTCAAAATGGAATCTGTACATATAAGGTATGTCTCATAATTATTTCTGGATAATTTATAGTAAATTTTTAAAGTTGCGACAGGGAACCCAGAAACCGTTCTGGCCCTGTCTCACAATAGCTTTAATATCTCTTAACATGTAACTCCTATGACCATTTCGTTTCTTCCATATGAAAATAGACTCATCAATGTTCATTTACATAGCTGATTCACTATTTAATACCATTCCTACAAATTTTGGTGATTTTTCACATTCACGTTACTGCAGCTGGCAGCATCTGTTTTTAAGGTAGGTCTTACCTATTTTGTAGTCTCCATGAACCAACTAGTCTTGCCTTACATAGGTCCACATATGATCATTTTAACCATGCCAATGGCTGATCATGTGACCAACATTCCCATTTCCAATTCATAGTCACATCATGACACCATATATATATATACAAACCGCAAATAGTTTAAGTTGATACTTCACTATTACGAGCCATTTTCGCATGGCCGTATACATATACATCATAACATATTTAAACCAACAAGGGTAGTCCTATACATGCCATTTCAAGTTCAACCAAGAATTTATACCAAAATGGGGGCTTGATAGTGTGGATGACTTCGACTTCAACGATCCCGAATCCAATTGCTATCGGCGAAATCTAGAAAACCGAGAGCCAAAGCGGTGAGTAAGCATTTTTATGCTTAGTAAGTCTCAAGGAATATAATCAACTCTAATTACAGCAATACATTCACATAGTTAAATGCATCATTTCATTAATGCACATTCACATAATCATACTTACTTCACCATCCCAACTCTTATGTTTATACACAAATAACGGCTTCATTAAGGCCGATAACTCGTTCCATCATAGGAGCGGATATTCACACGCTCTTACTCCTAGCGCGCAAAGCACACACCGCACTTACCTTGTCATTGGGAAATTTCAAAAGTGCATTAGCTGAAATTTTCCAGCAAGCTTATAATTTTCAAATCACATACCTTCGAGTTTAACCGGATGTCGCTACTCGATCAATCGCCTTCAGGACATAGCCGGTTATGGTAACCCGCACCAAGGCCTCACGGACTTAACCGGATATCACGATTTGCACAAATGCCTTGGTCTTAGCCTGGATAGAATGACTCGCACGAATGCCTTGGTCTTAGCCGGATGTAGCCACTAGCACAATTGCCTTCGGTCTTAACCGGTTATAATTTCCAGCATAATTGTCTTGAGGCTTAGCCCGGATATCAATCAATTTCTCATGCACACATACATCAATAATCATTGGACATACATATTTATTTTCGTTACTAAGGCTCAAATACAATTATAATCACTAACATAATCGCCTTGGGACTTAGCCCGAGTATCATTCGAATACTCATACACACATAAATCAATAATCAATACATCCATATTTCATTCCACATAATTCAAGTAAGGTCACTTCTTGAGGACTTACCTCGGATGTTGTCGAACGGCTTTTACGGCTATTCGATCACTTTTTTCCTTCCCCTTGTCCAATTGTGGCCCTCTTAGCTCTTGAGCTAATTCAAACAAATTCAATTTATCAAAACCTCATTGTGCTAGCTTATGGCGAATATGACAAGGAATTTAAATGGTCATATGGCCACCCTTTAGCTTGAATACACAATGGTCATGCACATTTTATACTACATCAAGCAATTCAATACAATTTATTCGAGCATCAAGGAAAAGCTAAGGCCTTCAATAGGCTGCCCAAGGCCGAATATACTTGTCCATGTTGAGGCCAATTATGCACTTAATACCACACAAAAACAGCATGCATTTTACTAGTTAATGCTTTGCATATTGTAGCTCAAAACTTACAATATAGCATCAAGCACTCATATGTGTGCTAGGCGAATGTGCTTACAATTTCACAATTATTCTTCAACATCTTCTTCTTTAAACAAACTTATTCATCACTTCCTTCATAACCAAAACATCATGTGCAAACATATATATACATATATGAGCACGGCCAATTTCAAGGTGTCCATAGCCATCCAAAACACAAATTTTAACTAACATGCAAGAAGCATGAACCATGCTCATGAATGCATCATGGCGAATATGACAATCATGCTCCTTTTCAACTTCAATCATGATAAAACAAAAGAAAGCTCAAAATCTTACTCAAGAGTAGACAATCCATCATTGCATGCATCATCATCAAGCTTCACACTTAGCATGCAATGGCTTTATCACCATAACAACTTTGGCCAAATACCATTTCCATGGCTTAACAAAGATTTGAGCCATGGCTAACATGCACATCAAGTTAGCAACCAAAACATGCATGAAACTCCTAACACAACCTCATACATACCTTAATCTTGATGCAAACTTAGCCAAATCTCCTTCTAGATCTCTTCCAAACCAAGCATGAAGCAAAATCCTCCTTCTTCCTTAGTTTTGGCTCAAAGAAAGGATGAACAAAATTTTTTCTTTCCTTCTCTACAACTCACGGCAATGGGGGGATTACCACACTCACACACATTTTTTTCATTTTTTATCACCCATACACCTTTGTTTATTATTTCACCCTAATGCACCAACAAAACATGTTTCATGACATGTTTAGCCCATCCTCCCTTGTCATGGCCGGCCACCACCTATAAAAGGGGAATTTGACATGCAAGTCCATTATTTTGCATGCATGCTTTAATTAGTCATCACACATTTCCTATCATACTTTCAAAGTTCATTACTAAGTCCTTTCTTGTGGAATTCACCCTTATAACACTAAATCAATCATCATAAAATGTCATACATGAGCACACATATTATAGGCATCAAAATAAATTTTAATTATTTTTATGCCTCGGTTTTGTGGTCCCGAGACCATCTTCCGACTAGGGTCAATTTTGGGCTGTCACAAAAAATTAATAGATAGTTTTATGAGTCTAGATTCAGGGAAAATTTACGGTCTTAATTTGAGTTTCTTAACTCAAGATATGATTTTTCTTGATTTGTGACGCAAGTAGCTTAAAAGTCGTGAATGTAGAAACAAATAATTCAAAGTTCTAAAATGTTAAACTAAGCTTAGTAACACCTCATACTCGACTCGTGACGGTCTCGGGTGTGGGGCGTTACATTTAGTGGTATCGAGAGAGTTTAGTCGGTTCTCGGACTACGTGTTGTATGTACGGATTTTGCTATACATGCCATATGTATGAATTGTGATAGTGTGACGACTTGACCTTTTAAATGAAATTTTTTTATATAGTAAATGGATCCCGATCCATTGTGGCGAGATGAAGTCTGAGTAATGCGCCACTCCGGTTGATGGAGCAATGATCGAAAAACCCACCCCTACTGTTGGTCGGGGAGGAGGAAAGGGATCGGAAGCCTTTCTCCAAATGATGAGTGCATGGTACTCGAGTTCGTTCAGACGAACCCAAATGTACGACCTCCCCACCTCCCCAATTCCTCAACCTATGCCTCCAATGCCTCAAGGAGTGGATATGATAAAATTTCACGAACCCCGTTGATAGAATTAAGTAAACAAGGGGTGAAGATTTAGAGAAAATATTGATGATGATGCGAGAAAGCGAGTTCGGCTTGAAAATTCTATCCGGGTATTTGATGAATTATCTTGTACACCGAAGAATGTTTGAAATGTGCTACATCTTTGTTGAGAGATTCACCTATAATTGGTGGAAGACTTTGATTTGGTGGTACCGAAAGAGAGGGTAACTGGGAATTCTTTCAAGAAGAGTTTGGAAGAAATATATTAGTGAAAGATTTATTGATCGAAATGTAAAGAGTTTCTTGAGTGAAGCAAGGTAATATGACGATCTCGAATATGAAAGAGAGTTTGTTCGATTAAGTAAGTATGCGGGGAATATGTTCCTCTGAAGCCAAGATGTGCCGACGATTTGAAGACGGGCTTAACGAAGACATTAAGGTATTTGTTGGGATCCTTGAACTAAAAGAAATGGTGGTACTTGTCGATCGAGCTTGCAAGGTGAAGAATTATGAAGGAAAAGAAAAAGGTAGAATCAAACACGAAATTGGAAGAAAAGACCAATGAGTAATGCAATCACACAAGAAACCGGAAAGTCTAGAAATATGAATCCTCGTTCCCAAGTTTCATTTGGGCAATCATATGGAAATTTTAAGAAGCAAAATGTGGGTCCTAAATCTCGGACTATACTGCGGCTAGTGTGGGAAATACGAGATTTGTTAAACCCGAGTGCCGGTGTGGTAGAAATCATTTTGGTCCGTCTGAGCAAATGAATGTTTTCGATGTGGTTCTCCGGATCATTTTATTAGAGACGCCAGAGAGAGCCGAGAAAGAAAAATTTGAGAATGTAAAAGCTAGTGGTGCGGACTCGAGGGAAGGTATCCGAGAAAAGTTGGAAGTGAAACAAGCAAGAAGAATGTAGCGAGGATGCACGGTTAGACTCGAAGGAAGGGCTCCGGCTAGAACTTATGCTATTAAAGCGTGAAGATGCTTCCTCACCGATGTGATTACTGGTACATTTTCTCTCTATAATGTTAATGTTATTGCTTTGATTGATCCGGTTCTACTCATTCATATGTGTGCATGAAATTGGTGTCTAGTATGAATATACCGTTGAGAATACTGTAATTTATGATTAGAGTATCTAATCCGTTAGGCAAATGTGTGACTATTGATAAAGTATGTAAGAAATGTCCTTTAATGATTCGGGATCATTACTTTCCTACCGACTTGATGTTGTTGCCGTTTGATGAATTTGATGTTATTTTGGGTATGGATTGGTTGACATTGCATGATGCTATAGTAAATTGCAAAGAAAAGGTTATAGAATTAAAGTGTGGAAATGGTGAAACTCTGCGGGTTGAATCAGATAAATCAAAGGCATTGCCTAGTGTGATTTCTTCAATGTCGGCTTAAAGATATTTGAGAAAGGGTTATGAAGCTTATTTGGCGTATGTAATTAATACAAAAGAAGTTGAAAAGAAAGTTGAATCGGTCTTGGGTTGTGTGTGAATTTGCGACATATTTCCGTAAGAATTGCGGGTTTGCCTCCAGTCGGGAAGTAGAATTTGGTATTGATTTGATAAGGAATAGCTCCGATCTCGATTGCTCCATATAGAATGGCACCAACAGAGTTGAAAGAATTAAAGTCGCAGATTGCAAGAGTTGGTGATAAAGGCTTTGTGAGACCGAGTTTTTCACCTTGGGGTGCTCCGTGTTATTTGTGAAAAGAAGGATGGTTCTATGAGATTATGTGTTGATTATCGGCAGTTAAATAAGGTGACAATCAAAACAAGTATCCGCTTCGAGGATTGATGATTTGTTTGATCGGCTAAAAGGAGCGACATGGTTTTCAAAGATTGACTTGAGATCCGGGTATTACCAATCTGCGGGTAAAGGAGTCGATGTACCTAAAGCGCTTTTAGAACAAGGTATGGTCATTATGAATTTTAGTTATGCCATTCGGATTGACAAATGCTCTCTTTGTGTTTATGGATTTAATGAATCGCATATTTCGCCATACTTGGACAAATTTGTTGTGGTGTTTATAGATGATATTTTAATTTATTCAAAAGATGAGATGAACATCTTTGAGCATTTGAGGATAGTTTTGCAAACTTTGAGAGATAAGCAATTTGTATGCTAAGTTTAGTAAAGTGAATTTTGCCTCCGGAAGTTGGATTTTGGGTCATATTATTTTAGGTGATGGTATACGGGTTGATCCTAGTAAAATTTCAGCCATTGTTGATTGGAAACCACCAAAACGAATGGCGAAGTTAGAAGTTTCTTGGGCCTAATGGGTATTATCGGCGGTTTGTAAATGGATTTTCTATAATTGCTGCTCCTATAACTAGATTACTCGAAAGGATGTTAAATTTGAATGGACGGAAGAATGTCAATGAGTTTTGAAGAATTGAAAAGTTATTAACAGAGGCACCAGTGTTAGTACAGCCCGAATCGTAAAGAATTTGTGGTGTATAGTGATGCTTCTCTAAATGGTTTGGGGTGTGTGCTCATGCAAGAAGGAAAAGTGGTGGCATATGCTTCGAGGCGCTTAAAACCTCATGAGAGGAATTATCCTACTCGCGATTTGGAATTGGTGCGGTGGTGTTTGCTTTGAAAATTTGGCGACATTATTTGTATGGTGAAAAATGTCGGGTATATACCGACCACAAAAGTCTTAAGTACTTGATGTCACAAAAGACTTGAATTTGAGACAACGAAGATGGTTGGAGTTGTTGAAAGATTACGAGCTTGTTATTGATTATCATCCGGAAAAGCGAATGTGGTTCTTGATGCTTTGAGCGAAAGTTGTTGTTTGCTTTGAGAGTTATGAACACTCGGTTGAAAGTGTCAAATGATGGTTCGATTCTAGCAGAGTTAAGAGCAAAACCAATGTTTTTACAAGAGATTTGAAACTCGGAAAAATGATCAAGATTTGCTAGCCAAAAGAAAAGCAGTGTGAAGGCGACACGGGATCGATTTGTAATTGGTTCGATGGGTGCTTAATGTTTAAAGATCGGATTTGTGTAATAGAAGAATGAGGAATTGATTCAAAAGATCCTACATGAAGCACATAGTGGTTATTTCTCGATTCATCCGGGTAGTACGAAAATGTATAATGACTTGAAGAAAATGTATTGGTGGAATGGAATGAAAAGAGATATATCGAGTTTGTGTCCAAATGCTTAATTTGTCAACAGTGAAAGTGAACACCAAGTACCTTGAGATTACTCCAGCCTATTATGGTTCCCGAATGGAAATGGGATCGGATTACTATGGATTTTGTTTCAGATTGCCATTGACTCCGGAAAGAAAGATGCCATCCGGGTAATAGTTGATGATTAACTAAGTCGGCTCATTTTATCCCGACGCATTTAATTATTCTCTTAACAAGTTGGCTGAATCGTATATTAAAGAAATTGTTAGATTACACGGAATACCATTATCGATTATTTCAGATAGAGATCCAAGGTTTACCTTGCGGTTTTGGCAAAAGTTGCAAGACGCGTTAGGTGAAGTTAAATTTCAAGATCGCTTTTCATCCACAAACCGATGGACAATCGAGAGAGTAATTGATTCTTGAAGACATGCTCGATGTTGTGTATTGGAATTTCAAGGAAGTTGGGAAAGATATTTGCCGTTGGTAGAATTTGCTTACAACAATAGCTATCGACGAGCTTGAAAATGGCACCTTATGAAGCATTGTATGGTCGCAAGTGTCGAACGCCTTTGTATTGGACTGAACTCAAGGAAAATCAGATTTATGGAGTTGATTTAATAAAAGAAATCAAGAAAAGTGAAGATAATTCGAGATTGTTTGAAAGTCGCTTCAGATAGATGTAAATCTTATGCGGACCTAAAGCGAAAGGACATTGAGTTTCAAGTTGGTGATAAGGTATTTTGAAAGTGTCTCTATGGAAGAAAGTCCTTAGATTTGGACGAAAGGGCAAGTTAAGTCCGCGTTTTATTGGACCGTATGAAATAATTGAAAAAGTTAGACCGGTAGCATATCGGCTAGCTTTACCACCGAATTAGAAAAGATTCATGATGTGTTTCACGATCTATGTTACGTCGGTATCGTTCAGATCCTTCACATATAATTTCACCGATGCGAAATTGAATCTGCGACCGATATGACTTATGAAGAAGAGCCGATTAAGATTTTAGCTCGAGAAGTCAAACAACTAAGAAATAAAAGTGTTGCACTTGTGAAAGTGTTGTGGCAAAAGCATGGGGTAGAAGAGACTACATGGGAAACTGAAGAAACTATGAGAAACCAATACCCACACTGTTTTTTCGGTAAGATTTTCGAGGACGAAAATCTTTAAAAGGGGGAGAGTTGTAATATCCTAAATTAGGGCTTAATCGAATAGTGGTTTCGTGACCACAAATCGAGATAGAAATAATTATTTTACAATGATTTTGATGTTTATGATATGATTGCATGATTGTGTGAAAATTTCGTGATGAAATTCTATGCCTAAAGTGCTTAAATTGAAAGTAGGGACTAAATCGAATAAGTTGCAAAACTTGCATTCTAGAAGTTTTAGTATGAAATTGTTTTGGAATATTAATGAGGAGGTCTTAAATAGCAATTTTACCAATTTTAAGTTCATGGACAAAATTAGGACATGGAAGGAATTTTTGGAAAGTTTAGTAGTAATGGTATTTTGGTCATTTAGTTATTAAAATGAATTAAAACAAAATTAAAAGCCAATTTTGTCCATCTTCTTCATTAGGCCGAAATTTCAAGGGTTCTCCATAGCTAGGGTTTGTTTCAAGCTTCCAAGCTCCATAGTAAGTGATTCCAAGCCCGCTTTTAATGATTTTACGTTTTTGAGATCCCGTAACTCGATAAAGCTTATGTTAGCAATAATTTAACCTAGGGTTTATATTTGGAAAAATACCCATAGGTGAAATTTGTGTATTTTGATGTTTTATGATAGAATATGAAGTTTTAAATTATGTTAGACAACTTGTACTACTCGATTTTAAGCAAAAACGAGTAAAAGGGCTTAATCGGTAAAAATACCTAATAGTCACAAGTACATGTTAGAGTGAGAATTTGATGTTTCCATAGAAGAGAAAAGTGATCAGCATGTTGTAAAACATAAGAATAAGGAATAAAGTTTAATCCCGAGCCTAGGGGCAAAAATGTAAATATGCAAAAGTTTAGGGGTAAAATTGTAATTTTGCCAAAATTTGAGTTAAGGATTAATTTGATAATGTGAGTATTAAATAAGCTAAATGTGTTATTTTAGATCAAGAAAGACGTGGAATCGACCTCAATCGAGGAAAAGAAAAGATTGTGGACTAAATTGCAAAATCTTTGTATTTTGGTACCAAGGTAAGTTCATGTGTAAATAATGTAGCATAATTGTTATTTTTAAGTTATTGATATTAATTATGTGTTATGCTGAATTTTATTATGAAATGTATGCTTTGTGGTTAATTTCAAATAATATGTAAATTATGTGAACTACTTGTTAAATATAATTGTTACCGAGTATTGATTTCGGCATTCTACGGAAGACGGCAAGGATAAGTGTTCGAGGAAAAGCCCGCTTGAACCTTAGGAATAGATTAGGATACAAGTGACATGTCACTAGGATGGTTGAGCATCCGAACTCGTTGAGTTGAGTCCGAGTTCACTTATGGATGCGAATGTCCGAACTCGTTGAGTTGAGTCCGAGTTCGTGAGATGTAACTAGGCATCCGAACTCGTTGAGTTGAGTCCGAGTTCACTCATGGATGCGAACGCCCGAGCTCGTTGAGTTGAGTCCGAGTTCGCTTATGGGCGGGTTACATGATTGCTTGATTGAATATGTGGCACTTATGTGCAAGTTATCCATGTATCCGAATTATATTCCGATGTGTTCAACGGGTAAAGTCCTACTCAAATGGAGGAAAATTTCGAGATGTAAAGAGACGTATTGGTAAGTGATATGAAATGGATATTTTGGACAGGTATGTATTTAACCCTCGGGTTGAGTATTGATACAACCACGATAAGGTAATAAGATGATGAAGAATGATTAAAATGTGATATGTGTTTTAGTGATGTATGCTAATGTTGACTGGTATAACTGCTTGTTATGTTACTTATTATTTGCATATGAACTTACTAAGCATTTATGCTTACTCCTCCTTCTTACTCATTGTAGTTTTGGACAAGCCAGCTCAGAGTCGGGATAGGTCGAAGGCTCACCACACTATCCGAAGATTTTTGGTAAATGGCTTGTAAATTTAAGTATGGCATGTATAGCAATATACCCATTTTGTGTAAATGATCTTATGGTATGGTTGTGAAATGGTTGAGGAAATTCTTGATAATGATAAATTATGAAAATGGTTAGTTTAGATTATGTTTGATGTTAAGGAAAACTATTAAGATACTTAGTGCATAAAAACTCATAAAAGGATGAAATTTACCATAAAATGAATACCGCAGCAACACTAACGCGAGTTTGAAAATTTACTAAAAATCATAGAAATTGAATTTGGTGGTTAAATACATATCAAATTGAAGCTTATTATGTCTAGTTTCACATGAAACAAATGAAATAAGTAAAGGAAGTATATGTTAGAAGATATTTTAATTTTAGTGAAACAGAGTCATAGCAGTTTCTGAATCCCCTGTTCCTACTCTAGAAATTCACCATAAATTGTAAAGATATAATTAGGTGGTGTATTTTATATCCTCAGAATCCTTATTGAGTATAGTTTTAGTATAAACAAACCTCATAGTCATATGAATTTTGTACAGAGAGAAATGTGGTTCGAAGTAAACAGAGGTCAGACCAGTCGAGTCTTGAAACAGGGGTAACTTTAACTAATAAACTGTACTAATTGGCCCGACCAAAAATTCTAGAAAAAAATTAATAGATAGTTTTATGAGTCTAGATTCAGGGAAAATTTACGGATCTTAATTTCAAGTTTCGTAACTCAAGATATGATTTTTCTTGTGACTGTGACGCAAGTAGCTTAAAAGCTGTGAATGTAGAAACAAATAATTCAAAGTTCTAAAAATGTTAAACTAAGCTTAGTAACACCTCATACTCGACTCCGGCGACGGTCTCGGGTGTGGGGGCGTTACACATATAAACCAAATGGAGCATTAAGTAGGAGAAACAATATCATAATATCATACATATCCTCTCATCAATTCTTATCAGACGAAATGTAATAAAATGCCCGAGGAAATACAGTAATACAAATTATAAACCAGTCGGACTACCAATGCATCCATCTAACACTAGGATTAGAAAACATTCCCATATAACAAGAATTTCTTCAAAAGATCAACAGCCATAGAAATTTTTTTCTAAGAACGGATAAATACATAGAACATCTCAGAAGAAACTGTTAAATCTGTCCATCCATAACTGTCACACTCAGATATTACACATTTCAAATATCATTTCCCACAACTAGTTCTGCCATCACAAATTTCATGTTAGACCTTTCACTAAAGAAGACCAGTTCTGAATAAATTTTGATTTACACTTTTCTCGACCTTGTATCTGAGTAATTCAATTTACCAAAGTAAATTCATTCTTTAACTGGGACAGTACATAGCTCCAATAATCTTTATATCAACCTAATACTTTTCTAGCTCTAACTTTATTTACCAACTCATTCTCAGTCTCTAATCATGTTTACGATTATTCTATCACTGAACTTTTTGGTTTCTCAACCGGAAACTTATTCAGTGCAAATCTCATAAAATTCCATTATAAGCTCCACTTCAGTAAGGGAGAGGGGTTGTAGGGCCTCTGACTCGACTTTCTCATACATATACATATGACACAATTTCCATCATCATAACAACATCATCAAAATCATATCATTCATTTAGGCAATGTATCATTCATGTTGGTTTACACAAATTTTCTAGTTATCCTATTTAGACAAGTATACTTATGCATGCATCCTATGTTTTCTGGATAGCTTGACTTATCCATTCATTTACTCAAACAAATCATACTCATGACATCATATAAGGGCTAAACAAACATAGATATTTGCATTACAATCGCAACTTTCATTTCGTTCATTATCATATACATATCATTACAATCATATAATTCAGTCCAAACAATTTAACATAGATAAATTCATTTCATTATAATAATTTATCTCATAAAAAATATCATTGGCATTCATCAACATTCAACGTTCAATCAAGGCAATGACATATTCATTCATATCATGATATTAGGAACCTTTACTCATACCTCTACGAATTTCTCGTTATCCCGTTCATCTTATCAAGTAAGCCAAGTCCACTACATCATATGAGCATTAAGCAAGTTTGGATATTTATCACAACATGAACTTTCATCTCACGTGTTATCACACATATATGTCATAAACTTTTATTCATACTTTTCTGAATCGAGACTCATCATAATCGTAATTTTATTCAAACACCTTCGCATCACATTGAACATGGTCAGTGCAGCTCGGTTGGAGAGTACCTCTGTCTAAACAAGAGGGTGCTCATACTCGTCAGGAGGCATCACACTATCACGGATCCATGGCATGTATAGCTAGACCCTTACACATGCTAGGTTAGTCTGAGAACTGACTAAACCATAGCTCTGATACCACCAAATGTAACGCCTCAGTACCCGAGACCATCGCCGGAGTCGAGCACGAGGTGTTAACAGACTTAATTCATTAATTAAACAGCTCAAACAATTTATTTTTAAAATTTCCAGACAAACTGGCTAACTGTGTCACAGTCACTTAAAAATTCATATCTCGAGTTTGGAAACTCGAAATTAAGATTCATATCTTGGTATTTTGCCAATTTTAGCCCGAATTTCAATTTTCCTTGCTCTATCATTTCAAATATAGCCTAATTAGGACTCATATTATTCAAATCAACTCGAAATCATATTTTGGAAAAATTACAATTTTGCCCCTAAACTTTCACATGTTTACACTTTTGCCCCAAATCTCGTAAATTAAACTTCATTCTATTTTCTTATGTTTTATGATATGCTGATCATTTTTCCCTTCTACAGCAACATCCAATTCTCATTCTAACATGTACTTATGAACATTAGGTATTTTTATCGATTATGTCATTTTAGTCGTTTTTACGTAAAATCACTTAGCAAAAGTTGTTTAACACAATCTCAAGCTTCATATTCTACCATAAAACATCAAAATTCATGCATATCATTCATGGGTAAATTTTTAAATATAAACCCTAGCTCAAAATATTGGTAGAAACAGGTAAACAGAGCTACGAGGATTTCAAAAATGTAAAGAACATTAAAAACGGGCATAGAAATCACTTATAATCAAGACTTAAAAGTGTTGAAACCCTAGCTATGGTGGAGAGAAAAATTTGGTAGCAACTTATGGAGAAGATGATAATTTTTGTGTAATTTTTCCCATTTTACTTCATTTAATATCAAAATGACCAAAATGCCCTTCCTTATTAAACTTTCAAAAATTCCATCCATGTCCAATTTTTTTCCATAAACTTAGAAATTGGTCAAATTACTATTTAAGACCTCCTAATTAATATTTCAAAGCAATTTCATACTAGAAACTTCTAGAATGCAAATTTTGTAACTTATTCAATTTAGTCCCTAACTTCAAATTAAGCACTTTATGCATAGAATTTCTTCACGAAATTTTCACACAATCATGCAATCATATCATAGACCTCAAAATAATCATAAAATAATTATTTCTATCTCATATTTGTGGTCTTGAAACCACTATTCTGATTAGACCCTAATTCGGGATATCAGATCTACCCACAACGGCACTCGGCCTCACACTCTGAACATTATCTTTCTCAACTGGCTCCGAGCAATCCCAGATAAAATGATCTCATGAACAATATCTATAACAGACTCTATTGTTATAGTTTCCCCCAACATTCACCGACATGTTGCCTTCCATATTGCTGACACTCGGGTTTATTCGGTCGAGTATTACCAAAACTAGCAATCAAAGTGGCTTGTGAACTCACTGGTGGTCGATCACGTACAGAAAGCCCGACAGTAGTCTTAAATCGGTTGCTATCATCTCGGAACTTCTTTGATGCCGACTAAAAAGTGTTACTTGTTGATCTCTTGCAGAAATCTCTAGCTTCGAACTCAGCTTTTCTTTTCTCTTTCCCAAGCTCTTCAGCTTTGCAAGCTCGCTCGACAAGTACTACAAACTCTTTTATTTCAAATATGCCAACAAGCAATTTTATGTCTTCATTCAGCCCTTCTTTAAATCTTTTACACATAGCATCTTCAGTCAAAACACACTCTCGGGCATATCAACTGAGTCTCACAAATTTTCGCTTGTATTCAGTAACAGTCATACGACCCTGTTTAAGCTCGAGAAACTCTTTACATTTTTGATCTATGAATCTCTGGCAGATATATTTCTTACAAAATTCAATCTGAAAGAATTCCCAGGTGACCCACTCTTTCGGCACAACCGAAACCAAAGTATTCCACCAATGATAGGCAGAATCGCGTAACAAAGACATGGCACATTTTAGACATTCATCAGGAGTACATGATAGTTCTTCAAATACTCGAATAGTGTTATCGAGCCAAAATTCAGCCCTCTCAGCATCGTCATCATCTGTGGCCCTAAATTCTTGGGCCTTGTATTTTCAAATTTTATCAACAGGGGGCTTATTTAATCTCACAGAATCAATAGTAGTAGGTACCATAGGCATCGGAGGTGGGTTATTCAAGTTCGAGGGTTGTTGAATAGCCAGATTTGTCCAAATATATTGAGTAAACCACTCGTTCATCATATTATAAAAGGCTTGTTTAGCCCCATCATCATGGTTACTAGCATTCGACCTAGAATCAACCTGCGCTGTCCCTTGCGTGGGAGTAGGCGCTACACTCTCGACATCGTCTGCTACAGCTCGATCGGGATCAGGATCTATTTACTATACGAGAAACACATTTCAAATGTCAGGAGTCATCACACTATCGCAATATACTTTATGGCATGTATAGCTAGACTCAAACACGCTACGTTAGTTAGAGAATTGGCTAAATCGTAGCTCTGATACCCATCAAATGTAACACCCCTAACTCGCATCCGTCACCGGTAGGGTTACGAGGTATCACCGAAGAAAAACATAGAATTCGTACAATCACATAATTCCATAGATTTTATTCATAAAATAAATATATTAAATTATTAATTACACTATATGCACGAATTATAATTCCCAAGTTCAAACGAATTCAAATCAAATATTAAACCTTTGACTTCATAATTATTTACAAGTACTATTTAACCAAATAAAACATTTCACATAGCTTACTATTCAAATCATGTGCAGCATTAAAATTGGCTATTATAAAAAAACATACTTGGCAATTCATTTAAAGACCAAACGTGCCTATTTGCTAATAACAAAGCCATGCACATTTGACCATTTTAATATAACCAATTTTAAGAACACATACCAACCACTAGTGTATTCAATTCTCATATCATCTATCATTTTTAGAGTATAACCACATAATTAAAACACCAATTATACTTTAAAAATAATTCACATCCTATAATAGCATATTAATACATCCAAATATCATAATAACTTGATATAACTCAATCAATTCATATAACAACAATGACATATGCACAAATTTAAAAGTATATATGTTCTATTAATTAACACCCTATAGCCGAATATATATATATCATCTATCATTTTCATACCAACTCCTACTACCAGACATACATCTTAATTTAACCAATATTAATCCACCGTCAAAACCTATTCCTCATTCAATTTATAGCACGAACATAACTTTAAATAATTTTAGACCTTGGTCGAATATATAATAGGCTTTAAACCTACTAATATGAAATATTCATAAGTTATTCATGACAAAACCAATTAATACGGATAATTAATATATATATATATCAATTATGCAAATTATAATCTATACTTATCAAATAGATTTAAATCTCAACTAAACCATCAAATCAAACATATCAAAACATCTAACCAAGAAGATTTTAAACCAAGCATAACATATAATATCTAAGCCATTTTCGCATGGCTTAAATACACTTCTCATTCATAATGGATTCAAAAGATAGAATAGCTTATACATTGCCATAAGTTTAAACTTAAGCTTTCAAGAGTACCAAAATATAGATGATAGTGTGATGAGCTTCATTAATGATCCCGAACACGTAACAATCTCCAAAATCTATAAAATTAAGACAAGTACACACATTCTCAAAGTAAGCTATCTTAGCTTAGTAAGTTATAAGCAATTTAAACAATTTAAAAGACATTAATAGCTCAATTTGAGTAACCAAGTCAAGCTATTATGATCACATATTCAACCAAACTTGACTACCCATATATCTATCAATCAATCAAGTTTAATCCCCAACATGTTCGAATATACATAAACTCTTTAAAAATAATTAATTATCACTTCCCATCTTACCATTTAATACCTAGCCAAATGTTCACTCACATATAAAATAAATAATCAAACATTATAACATATATATAACATACCATTTTATTATTATTATTATTATTATTCTTTTCTTTTCAACTCATCCATCTTTCATTTTTCCAAATCTATCATACATATTATATTTATTACTACCAACCACATAATTTCAAGTTCAATAATGTCAACCACAAAGGTTTGATTACGTACTTGCATTATTATGAACGTAAATATTACACTACTACTCTTGCATTTGATAATTAGATCGCCTGATCATTTTCATTCACCCGATGTATTCGTACACTTAGTGCTATTGTTTAACTAGAAAAGCCATGAAATCGCACACTTAGTGCTTAATATTTTCCTTCACACACTTAGTGCTCGATAATCAAACTCGTACACTTAGTGCTCATTAACCAAACTCGCACGCTTAGTAAAATTTTCATGTCCATAACTATTTATATTCACACACTCAGTGCCTAAATTTACTTACTCAATGCATATCAATTCATATTTATTATTTCTATTTGCATTTGGCAACATCAAGATTTTATACATTTCAACTTGGCTAACACATATATATAAATTATATTTATTTAAACCAACAATAAATATTTGCTTAATGACTTACCTCAGATATCGACGAACGATAAAGTTTGACTATTCAACTATTTTCGTTTTCCCCCAATCCACTTCCGATCTTTTTGTTTCTTGATCTATAAAGTTCCAAATTAAGCTTATTAAAATAAAATTTCATTCAATTTAATTCCAAACACATAAATTAGCAAATTACTCATTTTTCCCCTCACATTTCACATATTTATATTTTAATCCAAAACACATTAAACACAAAAAAATACACCAAATCTCAACATAGTATGCTTAGGCCGAATACTCCCTAAGCTTATATAAGTCTCCATATTTCATAAATTTCACAATGTAGCCCCTTAATTTAATATTTTTGCAATTTGGCCCTAAATGCTCAAAATTACCAAATATCCCAATACCAAACATGTTAACCTAACACATATATTTTATTTTCTATCATCAAACATAAAATTCATCAAATTATCAACAATGGCAATTCATGTAATCATCATCAAATTCAGAAATTCAAGCATGGGTCTTGTAGTACTCGAAGCAAGGATCTCAAAAACGTAAAAATTATCGAAAACCGAACTAGAACTTACCTTGGATTAAGCTTGAAAGTCACGAGCCCATAGTTTCTTTTCTTTTTCTACTTTGTTTTAGTTTCAGTGGTGGAGGAATAAAGATGAACTAATGTTTTTCATGTTTTATTTTTTTATGATAATATAACTTATTTGATAATTTACTAGTTTGCCCTTACTAATAAAATTTATAAACTATATAATCTATGTCTAATGCCATCCACCATCCTTCAAAATGACTTATTAACCACTTTAAGGCTTCTATTTAAAAAGCCATCAACAATTAAGTCCTTCCAATTAAAACTAGCAAATTTTCAATTTACGCGATTAAGTCCTTTTATTAAATCGGGCATCTGAACAATAAAATTTTTAAACGAAACTTTCACAAAAGTAACTTCACACATTTCAAGAATAGAAAATAATATTTAAATTTTTTTTGACTCGGATTCGTGGTCACGAAACTACCGCTCCAATTAGGGTCAAAATTTGACTGTTACAACTCTCCCCCCTTAGGGATTTTTGTCCCTAAAAATCTTACCAATGAATAGGTTTGGATAACGTTCTTTCATCGAATCCTCAAGCTCCCAAGTTGCTTCCTCAACCTCGTGCTTATGCCATAGCACTTTCACCAATGAGATTTTCTTATTTCTCAACTTTTTCACTTCGTGAGCTAAAATGCGAATCGGTTCTTCCTCATAACTCAAATTAGGCTGAATCTCAATCTTTGACAGATTAATCATATGTGCAGGATTGGATCTATACCGCCGAAGCATAGAAACGTGAAAAACATTATGGATTTTCTCTAGCTCGGGTGGCAAAAATAATCTATACGGAATCAGCCCAATCCGATCAATAACCTCATACGGCCCAATAAATCTTAGATTCAACTTGCCTTTGCAACCAAATCTAAGAATTTTCTTCCACGACGAGAGTTTCAAAAATACTCAGTCACCAATCTGAAACTCTATATCTTTACGTTTCAAATCCACATAAGATTTCTAACGATCAGATGCTGCTTTCAAACTTTCATGGATTAATTTTACTTTCTGTTCAGTCTCTTTAACCAAATCAACCCCGTGTATTTTGTTCCACTGAGCTCGGTCCAATACAAAGGTGTACGACATTTATGATCGTACAAAGCCTCATAAGGTGCTATTTTGATACTCGATTGAAAACTATTATTGTACGCAAATTTGATCAGAGGCAAGTATCTTTACCACGTACCTTCGAACTCGAGAACACAACATCTTAACATATCCTCAAGTATTTGAATGATTCGCTCGGATTGGCCATCTGTCTGGGGGTGGAAAGCAGTGTTAAAATGCAATTTAGTACCTAATACATCTTACAGTTTCTTCCAAAACCATGATGTAAATCTCGAATCTCTATCTGAAACAATAGAAACAGGCACCCTGTGCAATCGCACAATCTGAGAAACGTACAAGTCAGCTAGTTTATTGAGTGAGAAATCTGTACGGACAGGAATAAAATGAGCCAACTTTGTCAATCTATCAATAATAACCGTGTACTACGGTCGTGTGATACTTAGCTAGCTACTGCCTTTAGCCCACGGCCATATGACACGCCCGTGTGTCAAGACAGTGTGATTTTTAGGTGAATACTATTTTTCTTACACGGCCACAAGGCACGCCCGTGTCCCTTGACCGTGTAGCACCAAGCAGGCTTGGTTTAAGCCAAAATTTCTACCCATTTTTAGGTCCAATCCTACAAGCTATATTATACAACATTCGTACCAAAATTTCCAACCAATTTCATGCTCAAAACATGCTTCATTATAACTATTTCATCATCATTTAACAACTTATTCAAACCATACCAAAACTTAACACAAACATACCATTTGACAGCCAACTTTCATTACATAACCTATATTTACAATTCAAAACTTAATACATAAACCTTCTAGCCTATACATCCATACTTTAAAATATTTACACTTTCAAAAGTACCAAAATGAGATCGATAGTGTGGTGACGATCCTCGACTATCCCCGAGCCTTCAGTAGCTACGATAACTGTAAAACAGACAGTAAACACACAGAGTAAGCTACAAAGAGCTTAGTAAGTCAAATACAATTGGTCTAACTACTAAAGTATATAAATAAAGTTCACCCATATAGATTCATAACCATGTCATAGAATAATTCATAAACTTAACCATACTCATTTGTTTGCATATATGTCATGCTTCATTTCCATACATATTTCACAGAGACAGAGTTTTTCATATTCAGAAATTTAGTACAATACAAACGTACCTGTATAGGTTATACATTTCATATACTCAATCTTAGATTTCGTACATTTTCATCGGATGAGTCAAAAATAATACAGATGCTCATAAACAAGTACAATGCTGACATCCCAGACGTGGTCTTACATGTAATTCAACATCGATGCCTCTACCCCACACAGGGTCTTACACGAAATCAGATACGATGCCAATGTCCCAGACATGGTCTTATACGTAAATCTCAATCGAGGCTTATGTCCCAGGAACGGTCTTACACGATGTCACAGACATATGTCATCTTTGCTTAGGAACATAGAGAGTTTTTCAGATATTAACATATTATCATACTTCACTCCAAAGATATACATCAGGCACTCAAGGCCATCCAATACAGATTACAGTTTATATCTGCAGAATTTGTTTCAATTAACACATAATTGTAATTTGACTTACCTCGTACGGATTTCAGACGGAACGAGTCGACTATTCAACTATTTTGGACTTCCCTCGAACTAAGTCCGATTTTCTTTGTTCTTGATCTAATACAATTCAAATTCAACCATTCAATCATTCATTCACTCAAAATAATCCATGAACACATATTTAGGGCACTTTTCATTTTACCCCTTACATTTTCACACTTTGACAATTTAGTCCGTTTTTCACAAAATCACAAACATGCAAAATTCACCAAGACTATAGCTTGGCCAAATATACATAGCTTCCATACAAGTCAAAATAACATAATTAATTCATAATTTAGTCCTTCAAAACTCCATTTTCACAAATTAGTCCAAATGACTCTATTACATCAAAATTCAAAGACAAAACTTATAACCCATCTACCAAGCCTTCATAATTCATCCAAAAACATTTCAAAACACATGATATTAACAATGGCATCTCATGAAATCTTTAACAAAAATAGAAATTCAGACATGGACTTTGAAGAACACGAAGCAACGATTACAAAAACATAAAATTTACTAAAAACTGAGTCAAAATAGACTTATAATTACTTCCTCAAAGTGCCGAATTATTTTGAGCATTCAAACCCTATTTCCATGGTAATATTCAGCCAAAATGATGAACATGCAAAACCATTTCATGCTTTATTTTATTATAATTACATTTATTAAACCATTTACTAAAATACCCTTGTATTTAAACATTAATAAACCATTTACTAATGTCCAACAAGGTCATTTAACACATTACATGATCAATTAACCACATAAGGACCTATTAGTCCAAAGCCATTTCAAATACATACTTTAAACATGTTGCATGCTAATTTCACTTTTTATGTGATTAAATCCTTATTGTATAATTGAGCACAGAAACAGGGAAATTAAATTACAGAAATTTTCACGGATGTAAATTCACATATCACAGACACAGAAAATAATATTAAAATATTTTTCAGACTCAGATTTGTGGTCCCAAAACCACTATTCTGACTAGGGTCAAAACCGGACTGTTACAAACCATTCATTCATCATTTGATAAAGGCTTGCTTAGCCTCACCATCACGGCTACTCGTAGCCGATCTAGAATCAGCTTGCACCGTCCCTTGCACGGGAGCAGGCACATTGCTTTCAACATTGTCAGCTACAGCTCTATCGGGATCCATTTGCTATATAAAAGCACATTTCAATGTCAGGAGTCATCACACTATCACAGATTCAGATATATGGCATGTATAGCTAGACTCACATACGCTATGGTAGTCTTAGAACCGACTAAACCATGGCTCTGATACCAATAAAATGTAACACCCCTAACCCGTAACTGACATCAAATTAGGGTTACAAGGCATTACCAGACAAACAGAATATTTCAAACCAATTCCAAATCACAGATATCATATAACATCATTTCATAAGCAATCATCTCTTAAGATGGTCTACTAGACCTAAAATGTACTTTTAAGAGACCGTATGGACTAAACCGAACACATTCATAAAGTTCATAACTTTTAAAAAATTTTAATTCTATAGAGGTCACACGCCCGTGTGAACAGGTCGTATGTTCCACATGAGCATCAGAAACGCCCATGTGAACTAGTCGTGCCAAAACAAAGCTTATATACTGACTTATTCCCATGGCCAACAGACACGCCCGTGTGCCACGGCCGTGTGATTCTTAGGTAGCTACTGACTTAAGCCCATGGCCAACAAACACATTCATGTGCTATGGCTGTGTGGCACAATGCAGGCTTGGTTTAAGCCAATTTCCCATCCCTTTTATGGGTCATTCCTACAAGCCAAATTAACAACATTCATACAAAATATTTAGCCAATTTCATGCTCAAAACATGCTTCATACAACAATTTCATCATCATTCAAAACTCATTCAAACCATACCAAAACTTAACATAAACATACCATTTGATAGCCAACTTTCATTGCATAACCTAAATTTACAATTCAAAACTTAATACATAAACCTTCTAGCCTATACATGCCATACTTTAAAATATTTACACTTTCAAGAGTACCAAAATGAGTTCGATAGTGTGGTGATAATCCTCGACTATCCCCGAGCCTTCAATAGCTAGGATAACTGTAAAACAGACAGTAAACACACAGAGTAAGCTACAAAGAGCTTAGTAAGCCAAATACAATTGGTCTAACTACTAAAGCATATAAATAGAATTCACCCATATAGATTCATAACCATTTCACAGAATAATTCATAAACTTAACCATACTCATTTGTTTGCATATATGTCATGCTTCATTTCCATACATATTTCACAGAGACAGAGTTTTTCATATTCAGAAATTTAGTACGATACAAACATACCTGCATAGGTTATACATTTCATATACTCCAACTCAGATTTCGTACGCTATCATCAGACGGGTCAGAAACGATATAGATGCTCATAAACAAGTACAATGCCGACATCCCAGACGTGGTCTTACATGTAATTCAATATCGATGCCTTTGTCCCACACAGGGTCTTACACAAAAATAAATATGATGTCGATGTCCCAGACATGGTTTATACGTAAATCTCAATCGAGGCCTATGTCCCAGACACGGTCTTCCACGATGTCTTGATAGATGTCAACTTTTCTTAAAAACATACAGAGCTTTTCAGATATTAACATATTATCATACTTTACTCCAAAGATATTCATCAAGCACTCAAGGCTATCCAATACAGATTACAGTTTATATGTGCAAAATTTATTTCAATTTAACACGTAATTGTAATTTGACTTACCTCGGACGGATTTCAGATAAAACGAGTCGTCTATTCAACTATTTTGGACTTCTCCCGATCTAGGTCTGACTTTTTTTGTTCTTGATCTAATACAATCATTTCATTCAATTTAATCCATATACACATATTTAGGGCACTTTACATTTTAGCCCATACATTTTCACACTTTGATAATTTAGTCCATTTTTCATAAAATCACCAATATGCAAAATTTCTTTGCAACAAGGGCTAGCTGAATTTTCATGGCTTCTATATAAGCCCATACAACATGTTCAATTCACAATTTAGTCCTTCTAAACCTCATTTTCAAAATTTAACCCAATTAGCTCAATTTTATCAAAAACTCAAAGACAAAACTTATGAACCATCTACCACGCCTTTATAATTCATTCAAAAACATTACAAAACTCATGATATCAACAATGGCATTTCATGAAATCTTTAACAGAAATAGAAATTTAGACATGGGCTTTGAAGAACACTAAGAAACGATCACAAAAACGTAGAAATTATGAAAAACGGACGAAAATCCATACCTTAATTGAGCTTTACTCTAGCCGAACCCTAAATGCTTTTATTTCTCTTCTTTCTCTTTGAATTTTAGCATGTCTGGATGATCATTTCATCCATTAACATGTTTTATTTTATTATATCACTAATTATTTTACTATTTCCCATTTTGCCCTTGTATAATAAACATTAAACTTACCAACTATATGTCCATGTTTGTCCACCACTAAGATAAATAGACAATTTGGCAAGCTAGGACCTTTATTTTAAAAGCCAAGCCAAGTAGGTGCTTTAGCATCTAGCACTCAAATTTTACACTTTACGCGATTTAATGCTTTTTCATAATTAAGCACAGAAACAGACAAATTAAATCACATAAATTTCACAGATGTAAATTCACATATGACAGGCACTGAAAATAATATTAAAATATTTTTCAGGCTCGAATTTATGGTCCCAAAATCATTATTTTGACTAAGGTTAAAACTAGACTGCTGCAAATCGCACATGGGCGTGTCACGCGAGCGTGTCCCTGCCGAGCCCAAGTATAACCCTATTTGGAAAAAGGCCAATTTTGGGGGTTCTTAGGCATTCTAAAGCCTATTTAAACACCTGAGGAGGCACTTAGAAGGGGGACGTAGAGTAGGAAGTAAGGAATTACTCAAGGAAAGCCGATTGATCCATCTCAAAAGCCGGATTCATCATTAAGACTGAAGATCTCCCTTCAAGTTCCTTCAGGAGTTTTGGGTTTTCTTATGTTTTGTTACCTTTATGCTTTTGAGATGTTTTCTTTCATAAGTATGAACTAAACCCCCTAAAATACCTAAGGGGAATGAAACCTAAGATGGATCTTGTTATTATTATCTGAATTGTATGATAAATATTTGACTCGTTCTTAATTATGTGTTCTTAATTCTTGTTTTGATATTCCAGGATATTGATTCAAGTTAAGCTCTTATTCATAGGAGGAATAGACCCTATCTAAGATTAAATTTGTCATAATTAAGCGAAGTTGATTGCACGTCTAGAGATAGGGTGATAAGATTTTGCTGGATTAGGGTGAAACCTAATAAGGGAATCCATAGATCGAGTTAATGCAATTCTAGGGTGTTAATTAGAAAGAAATTTCAATTATTCAACCTAGGGTTAGATGTTATTAGTCTCAAGAGAGGCAATAATATAACTTAGGGATTTCTACGGATCAAGTCAAATGAATAAATCATCTGATTCAGAGTCAAATAACAAGTGAAGTCTAGGTGGATTTTTCCTTAGGTATTGTCTTAATCAATTGAATTTTCCCAAAAGTATTTTCCCAAATTTTCTTTTTATGCATTCTTAGTTAGTAATTAGTTTAGATAACCAAACCTCTTAATTCTTAGGCTAGATAATAAAAAGGAAGTAAATACTAGTACTCGTAGTTTCTTTGGGTTCGACAATCCGGTCTTGCTAAACTATACTACAGTTCGATAGGTACGCTTGCCTTAATCGTGATGATAAGTTAGTCTCAAGAACGATTCATTCATAAATTTTAAAACCTATTAATAATATCACATACCAAGTTCATATTGATTATGAATGATTTATAATTATTGACATGAGATGATATTTGATATATGTTTGTTCTGAACTGAGTTACGAGTCTGGTAATGCCTCTTAACCTATCCCGACGATGGTTACGGGTTAGGGGTGTTACAGTACATCAATATAAATCACATTCTATATGACACAACATTCAATTAAACATATTTACATGCCCGATTAAGTTACATAAACTTACCTCAACATTAGTTCGCGTTAGAAATTTACTAATCCGAATCATTTTCTTTTCCTTAATCTAACCTTGAATTAGTGTTGTCCGGATCGATATAAATGAATTTAACCATCAATTTCACACATTTCATATTTAAATGGACTCAATTTATTTCCTAGGCAAAATTACCATTTTGCACCTAACTTTTCCATAAATTTTGATTTCGTCCCTAGGCTCGGAAAATGAAACTTGTGAAATTTACTCCAAATTCCAAGCCTAACCAAAATCCAATTACAAATTTTACAGCACATGTATTTATAAAAATTTAGAATCTTTCATCAAATTTCACAAATTTACATTTTAGTCCTTGAATCATGTTTTCATCAAAAATCACTTTGTAAAAGTTGTTTATCTATCAACAACCATTCATTTTCTACCATAAATTTCTAATTTTCAGCATATACATCCTTGACCCATTTTCCATACATGATAACTTTTCAAATTAATCCCTTAAATAGAGAGATTAAGCTATCCCAGTTTCAAAAATATCCAAATTACTAAAAACAGGACAAGAAAACTTACCCAATTAACCCTTGAAAGTTTCCCCTTTCTCTTAGGATTTCCATATAATTTTAGGTTGAAGATGACACAAATAAGATGATATTTTCGTTTCATCATTTAATTAATTAAGTATTTTGCAATTTCCAATTTAGTCCTTGCCCTTTTACTATATTTCCATGGATGAGTCATCAAAAAAATATCTACATACTTTTCTTTCATGGTCTAATTACCACATAAGGACCTCTATTTTTGAATTCCATAGCTATTTGATCCTTATAGTGTAACGCCCTAAATCTCAGGTGATTAAATTTGTATGTTATGTTGCATATTTGCTTGCTTGCTTTAATGATTAAGTGCCCTGAGAAGTGTGGGAAGTTCTGGGTTCAAACCTTAACTTTAGCGAAAATTTTGTTTTAATTGAATAAAACCTTTGCTTCAAGATAGTGGGTTCTTAAATAATTGTGGGATTATCAAGTCACAAAAAGCCTACTGGTTCAGGGGATAGTGACGTGTTATTGCTACTAAGAGACTTGAGTTCGAGTCCTGCTGCACGCAATGGGTGTTTTATTTTGCTAGTTGCCGTGTGAGAGGTTGTATGTTAGTGGAACTCTGGACGGTTGAAGTGTTTGAAGGGTGGAGGGGATTGTGTAGCCAAAATATAGGAGGAAAAATGGGGGAATTTGGATGGTCATCAGTTAAGGATGTGGTGGAGAAATTTTAAGAGGAAATTAAGGGGATGCGGAGTGGGGGAGTAGTTGTGCCGAATGGGGACTCTAGGCACTCAAAGTAATTCGGCTTAGAGTGTAGTAGGTTTCTTTTTCTCCATTTCTATTATTACCAAGTGTTTTCTTTTGCTTTTTTGCACTTTCAGGTTGGTAAGTCGACTTTTACTTTAGGTCTTTTGGGTTTTCTTGTTTTTGCATTTTGGTGTAACTCTCTTTTGGTCAATTTCTTTGTTACTCGACTCCCTTTACTATTCTTTCTTCCTGTCTCTTTCGTAATTTACACTTTTTAGTTGAGGCCGATTCTTTTCTACTCTTCCCTCTCTTGAGCTTTGGTCTATTTCTTCATCATTTCCTCTCATCACTTTCGGTTTTGATTCTACCTTCTTCCTCCCACAATTGATTGTAATCCTCAGATCGAATACCTTGTCTCCTCTCTGATTCTGTCTCTTCTCTACTCTCTCTGGATCCCCTTTCCTTTTCACTGGTGTGTGGCTGAGTATTTGTAACATCCCGAAATAGGGCCTAAATGGAATAGTGGTTGTGAAACCACAGATCTGAGGTAGAAAAATTTATTTTATTATCATTTTAAGGTCTATGGCATGATTGCATGATTGTGTAAAAATTTTGTTTAGAAATTTTATCGATAGAGGGTCCAATTTGATATTTAGGACTAAATTGCAAAAGTTCTAAAATGTGTGTTCTAGTTTACAAAGGTACTAAGTACTTGTGAGTAATGGGTTTTTAAAGTGGAGGTCCTTGGATAGTAATTAGACCATTATACTAGTTTGGACAAAAATACCTAAAGGAAGATAAAACACCATAGTTTTTAATTAAGGGCATTTTGGTTATTTAGTTATTAAAATGAATTAAAAACAAAATTAAAAGCCAATTTCTGTCCATCTTCAACCCCTTGGCCGAATTTCACATGAGGAAGACATAGCTAGGGTTTTTCAAGCTTCCAAGCTCGATTGTAAGTCCATTTTAGCCCCGTTTTTAATGTTCTTTACGTTTTTGGAGTCCCGGTAACTTGATTAAGCTTATTCTAGCAATAATTTAACCTAGGATTTATATTTGGAAAAATACCCATAAGTGAAATGTGTTTATTTTGATGTTTTATGGTAGAATATGAAGCTTGAAATTGTGTTAAACAACTTTTGCTAAGCGATTTTACGTGAAAACGAGCAAAACGACATAATCGGTAAAAATACCTAATGTTCATAAGTACATGTTAGAGTGAGAATTTGATGTTACCATAGAAGGGAAAAATGATCAGCATGTCATACAACATAAGAAAATAGGACGAAGTTTAATTTTCGAGCCTTGGGAAAAAAGTGTAAATATGTAAAAGTTTAGGGACAAAAATGTAATTTTTCCAAAGTTTGAGTCAAGGATTGTTTTAATAAATGTGAGTATTAAGTAAGTTAAATTTGTTATTATAGATCAAGAAGAATGAAATCTGGAGTTAGACCGGCGAAAGAAAAAGATAGTGGTCTAAATCGATATAGTTGATCATATTTTGTTTCGAGGTAAGTTTGCGGTAAATAAATGCAATATTCTATTATTTTATGTTAATGTTGTTAATTTCCAGCATTTGTAAAATTATTTTATGAAGTTATTCAAAGAAGACTCGAGCATGAATTGACGGAGAAGTAATTTCAAAAAGTCCCAGTTGAACCTTAGGAATGTGTAGGATACAAATGTCATGACATTAGGGTTTAAGGATACCATGTAAGACCATGCCAAGGCATGGCAATTGGTAAGGTTTCTAAGGTAAGGATATCATGTAAGACCATGTCAAGACATGGCATTGATAAGTTTCTATAAGGCAAAGGTCCCATGTAAGACCATGCGAAGGCACGGCATGGGTGAGTTCATAAGGCAAGGATACCATGTAAGACCATGTCGAGACATGGCAATGGTAAGTTTCAAAAGGATACCACGTAAGACATGACAAGTCATGGAAATGGTAAGGTACCCGTGTATCCTTAGTATTCCAAGTGGTTCAATGGGAAAATTTAAAGAGAATATCAAGGTAAGGTAAGGTAAGACGAGTTATACTAAAAAGGGTAAGACAATTTCATGCTAGAAGAGCAAAGGTAAGTATATAATGTTCATGTTACAGCCCTAATTTGATCCCAGTCGGGAAGTGGTTTCGGGACCACTAAACCGAGTCGTGAAAATAATTGAATGATAAATTTTGTGCTTAATTTGTGTGAAAATGCATATGTGAATTTGTGGTGCTTTGATTTTTGCCAATTAAGGTGAATTTTATTGAAAGGGACTTGTGTGAAAAATTTAAGAAATGTGCTAGATATTTATGTGATGGCTTATTACTATGGTTTAAAAAGCATAAGGATGTGCATGTCAAATTGTCATTTTTTTATAGTGGCCGGCCATGTGGTTGAATAATTGAAAAAGTATAAATTTTATATGTATTTATATATATATGTATTATAATATGTAATAACAATTTTATATTATAATGAAATAAGTAAGTGGGTGAAATGAACAAGGTTGATAACTTTTGTTCTTCTTTTTAAAGGGGGATAGGAGAGACCAAACTTTCGGCTATGTTAGCATCAAAATTAAGGTATGTTTCATGTGCTATCTTCAAAGTCTTGTGAAAATCTAGTTAATCACATAGTTTCCTACATAGCCCATGTTAAAAACTTTAGTTTTGGTTGAGGATATAGCATTCGGCCATTTACCTAAGTTTTTGCTAAATTATTGATAGTTGAATGTTAGTTTTAAAGAATGAATAATTGTGATTGTAATGGATTTTCATGTTGCTTAGGTGGTGAATTAAGCATATATGTGCATTAGGTGCTAAGTAGGAAATAGGCTAATGTGTTGGGTGTACTATGGCCGATTGTGACTTGGATAAAATTTAGTAATGTATGTGCTTTAAATGTGTTATGAACTATTATAAGTTAAATTAAGTTGAAGCTTGGTAAAATTGAATAATTGTGGTTTAATTTCTTAATGGCAATTGGCTATTATGGTGAAATGCAAATGTTAATATTTAGTTACTAGTGTTTATATGTGTGCTAGCCGAATTTGAACTTGAATGATGATTTGAGCACAATTTGTTGTATTGATATTATGCTTAAGTGAAATTATAGATATATATGATGAAATTGATTGGTGATATAGATGTTTGAATAATATGTATGCAAAGAATGTGTGAAAGAGTGAATTGGTAATAATCTGTTTGGAACAGCAGCAGTAAAGTGATTTTGGAAACTCACCATAAATTGTGGGAGTTGAGTTAGAAGCTGAATAAATTATGTAATTAAATAATAATGAGTCTAGTTTCTTATAAAATAAACCATGTAAGCAAAATAATTTCCGATAATAAGATATTTGAAGTGATGTGGGACAGGGTCAAAATGACTTCTAGATCCCCTGTTCTGTTTTTATAAAATCATTATAAATTGTAAAAAAATGTTTATAAGATTAAGTTTATATGTTTAGACTCCTTAATGAGTCTAGTTTCAAATGAAATAAACGAGAACATATTTTGAATTCTATACAATGAGAATTTTGATTCGTAGTGAAGAGTGGTCAGATTAGTCAAACAGTGAAACAAGGGAAACTTTAAAAAAAATCTGGTATTGATTTGCCAAACCAAAAATTCTAAAAATTTTATGGATAAAATATATATGAGTCTATTTTTAGGTAAAATTAACGGTACTTGATTTGGAGTTTCGTAGCTCCAGTTATAAATGATTTAGTAACTATTGCTCAGGAAGACAGCTTGCAGTGAAATTATGATTTTGTGGTAAACATTGACAAAAAATTCGTTAATGAGTTGCTTATTGATTTCTTATAAGCTTACTATGATCAGTAAGTGTGAAAGTCGAATATATATATTATATTTATAAAGTGATGCTTGAATAGTCGAATAATGACTAGTTTAAAATCTTTGAATTTAAGCTCAAGAGCATAGAGGGACAAATTCAGATAAGGGAAAAGAGAAAGTAATCAAATAGCCGTTGTAATCATTCAGTAACATTCAAGGTAAGTTCTTAAGTGTTTAAGCTTGATTCCTTTTTATATGCCTAAGAGTTAAATTAATATGGCAAAAAGAATGTAAATTTTATTTAGTTAATGTGCCGAATATGTAATGATTTAAGGCTATAACCCGATTATGGCTATTATGCTTAAGTTGAATTGGATTTGGAAATTTGATGCACTAAATGAGTGTTACAATGAGTAAACTATGTCGTATATGTGTTGGTAGAGATATCACGATTTGTGATCATTAAATATCTAAAGGAAACCATGATGTGTATAAAATTATTATTATTAGTCCTTTGTGGTAGCCAAATATGGCTTGGCACTAAAGTGATTAAATGTGAACTTCGATGAGGTAAACTATTAAAAGTGTGGTGCTTTAAGACTATGGGCTAATACGACATGTGGATTCGTTCCGTAAAGTAAATTATTCAGGTACGAATAACCTAATTAAGTATATATGAATTAAATGAATTTGATGATTGATGTGAATCGAACATATAACAAATGGTTTCATGTTTATGTTCAACTATGAGACCTTGTGTTAAATCGATAATCGATTTCGTTCAATACATTAAGTTGGTCAGGTATGCGATATGTACTTATGCATGTTAAATCGATTGGAATTGAATCATGAATGTGAATTGAGAAGCATAGGTAAAAATGCCTATGTCATATATGTGAGTAAGGGTAAAACCATCGTAAATTATCGATAAGGATGGGCTATGTGCGGAACCAACTTATAATTACTAATTTGAAAGGTTGTGTGCGAATCGGTGACAATATGTATATATTAGGTGAATTGTGACCTTTTGGTTCTACTTGAATTAAGTTGTGCGATAAATAATTTATGTATATGACTTATAGTCGAATGGTCACTATGGGTTAAGTTTGAATGGTGAAATGGATATGTGATATTTATGTATGACTTTTAAACCGAAATGTAAATGATGGTGTTCATATGGAGCTTACATCCGAATGTAGCATATGACTACTAATGTGATATGTTCAATGAGATGTGTTAATATATGATTAAATATGCATGATATTTGATGTGTATCCGGGCTTAAATACCCTCAGGCTATATGCTGGAATTATATCCGGGTTAAATCCCGCAGGCTTCGTGCTGGTAATATATCCGGGTTAAATCCCGCAGACTTCGTGTTGGTATTATATCCAGGTTAAATGCCTAGTGCTGGTATTATATCTAAGTTTAAAGTCCCGTAGGCTTCGTGCTGGTGTTATGTTTGGGTTTTATACCTCGCAGGCCAAGTGTTAGTGAATTTGATAAAGTATATGACTACGAGATCCTATGTTAAGATGATAAATTGAACTCGTATTACACATTAAGTGATTCAGGTATGTTATATATATATTATATGTGAGATTGATCTGACGGGAATTAAGAATGTGTAATGAGAAGCATATGAAAAGATGTTGTAAATTCATATGTATATTTGTATATGTGTGCATTCAGTTATTATGCAAAGTTACAAGATAGTTTTCGATATGCTATTTAACTATGAATGTCGAAAGTAAGTGTGGGTAAGAAATGATACACTAGTGAAATTTGAAAGAATTAAAGTTAATCCGGAAGCTTGTAAATACTATGTTTATATGAGTTTGATTATAAACGGAGTAAACTGATATGTGTTTGTGCATAATCAGCCAAATAGTATTGTACTCAGAAAGTGTTATGTGATTTCAAACATTTGGTTTATTTTTAAGTTCAACTGTTTAAATTGCTTAAGACTTACTAAGCTTATGAAAGCTTACTTTGAATGTTATGTTTCTCTGTTTATTTTTTTAGATCGTTGACTCTTACTATTAGCTCGGGGATCGTCAGCACTTCGTCACACTATCTACTATTGTAGTAATCATGTGATTTGGACTTAGCTTATGGCATGTATAGGATAGACTATAAATAGAATGATATTTTGACTATTGTATATAAGTAATGCGAATATGGCATCTTATGGAAGTTTACTTTTATAAGTTTTAAATTCGATCTTTGTTTGTGTCTATTAGTTATATAAATAAATGATCTTTTATTTAAGAAAAGGTTCAAAGTTTTACTGTTCTGATCCGATTCCTAATTTCTGGTAATGTCTCGTCCTATTCCGGCGACGGTTACGGGATAGGGGTGTTACAGTTCATGCTTGCTTGATAAGGAAAAAGGTAAGTAAAATGTATTAATAAATTTGATTAAGTAAGTAAGTATTTAAGTAAGTGAGTAAGTGAAGAAGTTTAAAATATGTTTATAACAATTAATGAAGTTACATTAAGTAGTATCATGCCAAGTAGTAAGATAATTCTTTTGAATGTTGTTATTTATTTGCATGAAAACTTACTAATCTTAATGCTTACCCCCTTCATTTTCTGTAACACCCCGAACCCGAGACCATCGCCGGTGTCGGACACGAGGGGTTAACAAGCCAAGTTCACTTGTTTTGCCCATCCATTTGACATTTTCAGTCAGGCTGGAATAGCTGCGTCACTGTCGCCTTAAAAATCATATCTCGAGGTTCAAAACTCGGAAACTGGTTTCGTAAATTTTACCTGAATTTCGACTCATATATCCATCCATGGATTTATTTCTAGAATTTTTGGTTGGGCCAATTAGTACAGTTTATTAGTTAAAGTCACCCATGTTACAGGGATCGACTGCTCTGACCTTCACACGGTATAACTTGAATATCTCTCGGTACAGGGCTTTAATGCTGGTGTCGTTTCTTCCTACTGAAACTACACTCAAAATGGAATCTGTACATATAAGGTATGTCTCCTAATTATTTTTGGATAAATTATAGTAAATTTTTAAAGTTGCGACAGGGAACCCAGAAACTGTTCTGGCCCTGTCTCACAATAGCTTTAATATCTCTTAGCATGTAACTCCTATGACTATTTCGTTTCTTGCATATGAAAATAGACTCATCAAGGTTCATTTACATAGCTTATTCACTATTTAATTCCATTCCTACGAATTTTGGTGATTTTTCACATTCACGCCACTGCAGCTGGCAGCATCTGTTTTTAAGGTAGGTCTTACCTATTTGGTAGTCTCCATGAACCAACTAGTCTTGCCATACATAGGTTCATATATGATCATTTTAACCATGCCAATGGCTGATCATATGACCAACATTCCCATTTCAAGCCATAGCCACATCATGACACCAAATATATACATACAAACCACAATTAGTCTAAGTTCATGCTTCCTTTTCGAGCCATTTTCGCATGGCCGTACATACTTACATCACAACATATTTAACAAACAAGGGTAGTCCTATACATGCCATCTCAAGTTCAACCAAAATTTATACCAAAATGGAGGCTTGATAGTGTGGATGACTTCGACTTCAACGATCCCAAATCCGATTGCTTGAGCGAAATCTAGAAAACCGAGAGCCAAAGCAACGGGTAAGCATTTTATGCTTAGTAAGTCTCAAGGAATATAATCAACTCTAATTACAGCAATACATTCACATAGCCAAATGCATCATTTCATTAATACACATTCTTACTTCACACTTCATCATTATATAATTTCACAAAGTATCAATCAATTCAATAACTGAAATTGTTAGTCGATTGAGCGAATGTTGCTCAAACATGTCGACTTTCCAATGCACATATAAACGCATACCTCATTCTTTGGGCTTTTGAGTGTACTCATTGAATTTATTACAGCAACCAACACTCACCTCCAGCCCAAGATTCTTGAATATAACCGGATATAACCATGTGCACAAATGCCTTGGTCTTAGCCCGGATAGAATGTCTCGCACGAATGCCTTGGTCTTAGCCGGATGTAGCCACTAGCACAATTGCCTTGGTCTTAACCGGATATAATTTCCAGCATAATTGTCTTGAGATTTAGCCGGATATCATTCTATTTCCCATGAACACATACATCAATTATCATTGGACATACATAATTCATTTTCGTTACTAAGGCTCAAACGCAATTATAGTCACATGCATATTCGCCTTGGGACTTAGCCGGGTAGAATTCAAATACTCATGCATACATAATCAATAATCAATACACATCCATACTTCATTTCACACAATTCAAGTAGGGTCACTTCTTGAGGACTTACCTCGGATGTTGTCGAACGGCTTTTTCGGCTATTCGATCACTTTCTCCTTCCCTTGTCCAATTGTGGCCCTCTAAGCTCTTGAGCTAATTCAAACAAATTCAATTTATTAAAACCTCATTGTGCTAGCTTATGGCGAATATGACAAGGAGTTTAAATGGTCATATGGCCACCCTTTAGCTTGAATACACAATGGTCATGCACATTTTATACTACATCAAGCAATTCAATACAATTTATTCGAGCATCAAGGAAATGCTAAGGCCTTCAATAGGCTACCCAAGGCGAATATTCATGTACATGTTGAGGTAAATTTTACACTTAATACCTCACAAAAACAGCATGCAATTTACTAATTAATGCTTTGCACATTGTGGCCCAAAACTTATAATATAGCATCAAGCACTTATATGTGTGCTAGGCGAATTGTGCTTGCAATTTCACAAGCATTCTTCCACATCTTCTTCTTTAAACCAATATATTCATCACTTAGTTCATAACCAAAACATCATGTGCAAACATATATATACATATATGAGCATGGCGAATTTCAAGGTGTCCATAGTCATCCAAAACACAAATTTTAACTAACATGCAAGAAGCATGAACCATGCTCATGAATGCATCATGGCGAATATGACAATCATGCCCTTTTCAACTTCAATCATGGTTAAACAAAAGAAAACTCAAAATCTTACTCAAGAGTAGACAATCCATCATTGCATGCATCATCATCAAGCTTCACACTTAGCATGCAATGGCTTTATCACCATAACAACTTTGGCCAAATGCCATTTCCATGGCATAACAAAGATTTGAGCCATGGCTAACATGCACATCAAATTAGCAACCAAAACATGCATGAAACTCCCAACACAACCTCATACATACCTTAATCTTGATGCAAATTTAGCCAAATCACCTTCTAGATCTCTTCTAAACAAAGGAAATGAAGCAAAAATCCTTCTTCCTCTTAGAATTTTCGCCAAAAGGAGAGAGCAAGCATGAACAAATTTTTTTTGTTTCCTCCTCTTGGTTGCACGGCAATGGGGTATGCTACTCTCTCGCACACATTTTTTTTTTTTCATTCTTTTCTTACCCATGCTTATTTGTTTACTATTTCTCCCTAATGCCCAACAAAACATGTTTCATGACATGTTTAACCCATATCTCTTTGTCATGGCGGCCATCACTTGTAAAAGGGGAATTTGACATGCAAGTCCATTATTTTGCATGCATGCTTTAATTAGTCATCACCCCTTTCCCTATCGTATTTTCAAAGTTCACTACTAAGTCCTTTCTAGTGGAATTCACCTTTATAACACTAAATCAATCATCAAAAAAATGTCATACATGAATACACACATATTATAGGCATCGAAATAAATTTTAAATTATTGTTATGCCTCGGTTTTGTGGTCCCGAAACCACATTCCGGCTAGGGTCTATTTTGGCTGTCACAACTCTCCCCTCTTAAGAAATTTTCGTCCCGAAAATCTTACCGTAAATAGGTTTGGATATTGCTCTTTCATAGAGTTCTCGGTCTCCCAAGTAGCTTCTTCTATCCCGTGCTTGAGCCATAACACTTTCACTAGCGGAACCCGCTTGTTTCGCAACTCTTTCACTTCTCGTGATAGGATACGAATCGGTTCTTCCTCATAACTCATATTAGCTTGAATTTCAATTTCTGATAGATTAATCACGTGCGATGGATCGGATCTATAGCGTCAAGCATCGAAACGTGAAAGACATCGTGAACCTTTTTGAGTTCGGGGCAAAATCAAGCGATATGCCATGGACCGACTCGCTCGATATCTCATATGGTCCAATAAACCTCGGGCTCAACTTGCCCTTACTACGAACTCGAGTATCTTTTTCCAAGGCGATACCTTGAGAAACACTTTATCACCCACGATACTCGATATCCTTACGCTTCAGATCCGCGACGACTTTCGACGATCGGAGGCTATCTTGAGACTTTCACGGATTACTTTCACTTTCATTCAGCATCCCTAATCAAATCCACCGAAAATCTTGCTTTCACCGAGCTCGGTCCAAAACAATGGCGTCACGGCATTTACGACCGTACAAGGCCTCGTAGGGTGCCATCTTAATACTTGATTGAAAGTTGTTGTTGTAAGCGAATTCAATCAACGGCAAATACCGCTCCCATGAACCACTAAACTCGAGGACGCAACATCTTAACATATCCTCAAGTATCCGAATTATCCGCCGGATTGACCATCGGTTTGGGGTGAAAGGCGGTCTGAAATGCAACTTGGTACCCAAAGCTTCTTGCAACTTTTTCCAAAATCGCGAGGTAAATCTCGGATCTCTATCCGACACTATAGAAATAGGCACCCGTGTAATCTCACAACTGAGAAACGTACAATTCCGCTAATTTGTCCATTGAAAATCCGACGCATCGGGACAAAGTGGGCCGACTTAGTCAATCGATCTACCACGACCCAAACCGCATCCTTCTTACTTGTCGACAATGGCGGTCCGGATACAAAGTCCATTGTGACTCGATCCCATTTCCACTCGGGTATCGTGATTGGTGAAGTAATCTCAAGGCACCGATGTTCCGCCTTCACTTGTTGACATATTAAACATCTCAAACAAAGTCGGAGATGTCTCGCTTCATACCATGCCACCAAAACCGACGTTTCAAATCATTGTACATCTTCGTACTCCGGGTGGATTGCCATTCGGCTACAATGGGCTTTATTCGAATTATCGAAATGAGTTCAATTCTTTGGAACACATGACGACTTTTGAACCTCAAACAATCGTCATCGTCGATTTGAAACTCCGAGTCCTTGTTCGAACACATGCAGCCCGCTTTGCAACCAACTCGTCGTCGACTTTTTGAGCTTCTCGAATTTGGTGTGTCAATAATGGTTTGGCTTTCAATTCAGCCACTAACACACTGTCGGATCGGACAGACAAGTGCACATTCATCGCTCGTAAAGTGAATAACGATTTACGACTCAAGGCATCCGCAACCACATTCGCCTTTCCGGGTGATAGTCAATGATCAGCTCATAATCCTTTAACAGCTCGAGCCAACGTCTTTGTCGCAGATTTAAGTCTCTTTGGGTCATCAAATATTTGAGACTTTTGTGATCCGAGTATACATGGCACCTTTCACCAAATAAGTAATGTCGCCAAATCTTTAAGGCGAATACGATGGCGGCCAATTCGAGATCATGAGTCGGATAATTTTTCTCATGTGGCTTTAATTGCCTCGACGATAGGCCACAACTCGGCCTTCTTGCATTAATACGCAACCTAACCCAAGTAGAGAGGCGCCGCTATAGATGACAAACTCTTTCTGCGGACTCGGGTTGCACTAGAATTGGGGCTTCATCAAATAAGTTTTCATTGATCGAAACTTTTTGGCATTTCTCCGTCCATTCAACTTAACATCCTTTTGGAGTAAGCCGTCATCGGCGTGGCTATCGTTGAGAAGCCTTTACAAATCGTCGGTAATAACCTAAGAAGCCCCAAAAAGCTCGAACCTCGGTAATATTTCTCGGAGGCTTCCAATTAAGTATGGCTGAAATTTTATTCGGGTCGACTCGAATACCCGATGCAGATACCACATGACCCAAGAAGCTAACCTCTCTTAACCAGAACTCACACTTGCTGAACTTAGCATATAGTTGCTTATCCCGTAAAATTTGCAGCACTAACCGCAGGTGTTCAGCATGTTCGGTCTCATTTCTTGAATAGACCAAGATGTCATCAATGAACACGACTACGAATCGATCCAAATATGGTCTAAAGATCCGATTCATTAAATCCATAAATACCGCAGGGGCATTAGTGAGCCCAAACAGCATCACTAGGAACTCATAGTGACCATATCTCGTTCTGAAGGCAGTCTTGGGTACGTCCGAATCTCGGATTCGCAATTGATAATAGCCCGATCTCAAATCTATTTTCGAGAACACCGAGGCTCCCTTCAGTTGATCGAACAAGTCATCAATACGTGGCAACGGATATTTGTTCTTTATCGTCGCTTTGTTAAGTCGACGATAGTCGATGCACGTACCGCATGGTTCCATCCTTCTTCTTCACGAACAATCTTGGCGCACCCTAAGGCGAAAAACTCGGGCGAGCAAAACCTCTATCCACCAATTCTTGCAACCGAGCTTTCAACTCCTTTAATTCCGTTGGTGCCATACGATACGGAGCTATCGAAATTGGAGTGGTACCGGTACCAATTCGATGCCAAATTCTATTTCCGAACAGTGGTAAACCCGCAATTCTTTGGGAAAACATCCGGTATTCACAAACCACGGGCACAGATTCGGGTTTCTTTTTCGATTCCTTGCCATCGAGCACGACGCAAGGTACGCCGCACCCTTTTCTTACATATTTCGGGCCAACATCGGCGATATTACGGTGGCAACCTCTTTAAGTCCGTAGACTCAACCCGAATTATTTCATTATTCGCGCACCTCAAATCGATAGTCTTGCTCTTGCAATTTACAACCGCATCGTGCATGGTCAACCAATCCAAACCAAGAATAACGTCGAACTCATCGAATCGCAAAAGCATCAAGTCCGCGGAAAACAAGAACCTCGAAACACTAGGGGACTTTTCTTGCACACTTTGTTGACAAGCACGTAATGACCCAAGGGTTTGACACCGAATTACAAACTCGAGAGACTCAATGGGCAAAGTCTTATGGATGCTAAGGTTTCACATATATATGAATGAGTAGAACCAGGTCAATCAAAGCAATCACATTTGTATTGAAAAGAGTGAAAGTACCGGTAATAACATCCGAGAGGCAGCATCCTCGCGTGCGCGTATGGCATAAGTCCTAGGAGGAGCACGAGCCTCGGATCGATGGTAGCATCTCTAGATCCTCTCGACCGCCAACGACATTGCCCATATTTCTAGGTGGCCTACCTCGGCGATGGTAGCACCGGGTTTGCACTCGACTTACATTCTGTTCATGCATCCTCGGGCAATCCTTCATAAAGTGGTCGGCCGATCCACACTTATAGCAGAGAGCGATCACGAAACCAACGGCTCCCTGAATGCCATTTGCCACAATGTGGACACTCCGCCTCTCTCTACGATCATTTCCACCACCGGTGATCGAGGTGACTCGTGTGGTCACAGGGGTCGATCGCGTCCTCGTCTAGAAAAGCCCAAACGCCTCTAGACCGGCTCGCATCATCTCGAAATCTCTTCGATGCTTGTTGAAGAGACTTTCCGAGGACCTCTTCGAATTCTCCAATTCCCACATCAGCTTTTTGTTTCTCCTTTCTAAGCTCTTGACTTTACAAGCTCGCTCAACAAGTACTACGAACTCTCGATCTCGAGAATGCCAACAAACATCCTTATATCATCATTCAGCCCATCTTGAGCGTTTACATAATAGCTTCGGACGAAATGCATTCTCGCTGCATCGGCTAAGCCTCAAAAACTTTCGTTCGTAGTCAGTAGCGGACATGGAACCTTGCTTAAGATCAAGAAATTCCCTCCGCTTCGGTCGATGAATCTCGATCGATATACTTTTTTGAACTCGGTTTGAAAGAATTCCCAAGTCACTTGCTCTCTAGGCACCACGAAGTCGAGTACTCCACCAATAGTAGGCGGACTCGCGTAGCAAGGAGATGGTACACTTTAAGCACTCATCGGTGTACAGGATAGCTCATCAAGCACCGGATAGTGTTATCTAACCAAAATTCAGCTCGCTTCGGCATCATCATCATCCGTAGCCTTAAATTCAGTGGCCCCATGTTTTGAATCCTATCGATTGGGGCTTACTTGACCTTATTTGGTCGATCACCGGAGGTATTGTAGGTCTGGGGTTGCATTTTTCGGGAATGGAGGTTGTGGAACAGCCGTGTTGGTTCGAATGTATTGATTAAACCATTCGTTCATCACACTATAAAAGGCTTGCCTAGCCTCGTCATTAGGATTGCTGGCCATAGGTTGAGAGTCCGGCGCTGTCCCTTGTAAAGGGAGCAGCGCCACACTCTCCACATCATCAGCTATCGCTCGGTTGGGATCGGGCTCCATTGCTACAAACAAACACAAAGTCGAATTGTCGAAATCATCACACTATCGATTCATCATTTAATGGCATGTATAGCTAGACCCCAAACACATCACGGTAGTCCTAGGATCGACTAAACCGTGGCTCGATACCAATAAAATTGTAACACCCGAACCGAGACCATCGCGGTGTCGGACACGAGGTTAACAAGCCAAGTTCACTTGTTTTGCCCATCCATTTGACATTTTCAGTCAGGCTGGAATAGCTGCGTCACTGTCGCCTTAAAAATCATATCTCGAGGTTCAAAACTCGGTAACTGGTTTCGTAAATTTTCCCTGAATTTAGACTCATATATCCATCCATGGATTTATTTCTAGAATTTTTGGTTGGGCCAATTAGTACAGTTTATTAGTTAAAGTCACCCATGTTACAGGGATCGACTGCTCTGACATTCACGCGGTATAACTTGAATATATCTCGGTACAGGGATTTAATGCTGTTGTCGTTTGTTCCTACTGAAACTAGACTCAAAATGGAATCTGTACATATAAGGTATGTCTCCTAATTCTTTTTGGATAAATTATAGTAAATTTTTAAATTTGCGACAGGGAACCCAGAAACTGTTCTGGCCCTGTCTCACAATAGCTTTAATATCTCTTAACATGTAACTCCTATGACTATTTCGTTTCTTCCATATGAAAATAGACTCATCAAGGTTCATTTACATAGCTTATTCACTATTTAATTCCATTCCTACGAATTTTGGTGATTTTTCACATTCACGCCACTGCAGCTGGCAGCATCTGTTTTTAAGGTAGGTCTTACCTATTTGGTAGTCTCTATGAACCAACTAGTCTTGCCATACATAGGTTCATATATGATCATTTTAACCATGCCAATGGCTGATCATATGACCAACATTCCCATTTCCAAGCCATAGCCACATCATGACACCAAATATATACATACAAACCACAATTAGTCTAAGTTCATGCTTCCCTTTTCGAGCCATTTTCGCATGGCCGTACATACTTACATCACAACATATTTAACAAACAAGGGTAGTCCTATACATGCCATCTCAAGTTCAACCAAAATTTATACCAAAATGGAGGCTTGATAGTGTGGATGACTTCGACTTCAACGATCCCAAATCCGATTGCTTGAGCGAAATCTAGAAAACCGAGAGCCAAAGCAACGGGTAAGCATTTTATGCTTAGTAAGTCTCAAGGAATATAATCAACTCTAATTACAGCAATACATTCACATAGCCAAATGCATCATTTCATTAATACACATTCTTACTTCACACTTCATCATTATATAATTTCACAAAGTATCAATCAATTCAATAACTGAAATTGTTAGTCGATTGAGCGAATGTTGCTCAAACATGTTGACTTTCCAATGCACATATAAACGTACCTCATTCTTTGGGCTTTTGAGTGTACTCATTGAATTTATTACAGCAACCAACACTCACCTCCAGCCCAAGATTCTTGAATATAACCGGATATAACCATGTGCACAAATGCCTTGGTCTTAGCCCGGATAGAATGTCTCGCACGAATGCCTTCGGGTCTTAGCCCGGATGTAGCCACTAGCACAATTGCCTTCGGGTCTTAACCCGGATATAATTTCCAGCATAATTGTCTTCGGGATTTAGCCCGGATATCATTCTATTTCCCATGAACACATACATCAATTATCATTGGACATACATAATTCATTTTCGTTACTAAGGCTCAAACGCAATTATAGTCACATGCATATTCGCCTTCGGGACTTAGCCCGGGTAGAATTCAAATACTCATGCATACATAATCAATAATCAATACACATCCATACTTCATTTCACACAATTCAAGTAGGGTCACTTCTTGAGGACTTACCTCGGATGTTGTCGAACGGCTTTTTCAGCTATTCGATCACTTTCTCCTTCCCCTTGTCCAATTGTGGCCCTCTAAGCTCTTGAGCTAATTCAAACAAATTCAATTTGTTAAAACCTCATTGTGCTAGCTTATGGCCGAATATGACAAGGAGTTTAAATGGTCATATGGCCACCCTTTAGCTTGAATACACAATGGTCATGCACATTTTATACTACATCAAGCAATTCAATACAATTTATTCGAGCATCAAGGAAATGCTAAGGCCTTCAATAGGCTACCCAAGGCCGAATATTCATGTACATGTTGAGGTAAATTTTGCACTTAATACCTCACAAAAACAGCATGCAATTTACTAATTAATGCTTTGCACATTGTGGCCCAAAACTTATAATATAGCATCAAGCACTTATATGTGTGCTAGGTCAATTGTGCTTGCAATTTCACAAGCATTCTTCCACATCTTCTTCTTTAAACCAATATATTCATCACTTAGTTCATAACCAAAACATCATGTGCAAACATATATATACATATATGAGCATGGCGAATTTCAAGGTGTCCATAGTCATCCAAAACACAAATTTTAACTAACATGCAAGAAGCATGAACCATGCTCATGAATGCATCATGGGCGAATATGACAATCATGCCCTTTTCAACTTCAATCATGGTTAAACAAAAGAAAACTCAAAATCTTACTCAAGAGTAGACAATCCATCATTGCATGCATCATCATCAAGCTTCACACTTAGCATGCAATGGCTTTATCACCATAACAACTTTGGCCAAATGCCATTTCCATGGCATAACAAAGATTTGAGCCATGGCTAACATGCACATCAAATTAGCAACCAAAACATGCATGAAACTCCCAACACAACCTCATACATACCTTAATCTTGATGCAAATTTAGCCAAATCACCTTCTAGATCTCTTCTAAACAAAGGAAATGAAGCAAAATCCTTCTTCCTCTTAGTATTTTCGGCCAAAAGGAGAGAGCAAGCATGAACAAATTTTTTTTTTGTTTCCTCCTCTTGGTTGCACGGCAATGGGGTATGCTACTCTCTCACACATTTTTTTTTCATTCTTTTCTTACCCATGCTTATTTGTTTACTATTTCTCCCTAATGCCCAACAAAACATGTTTCATGACATGTTTAACCCATATCTCTTTGTCATGGCGGCCATCACTTGTAAAAGGGGAATTTGACATGCAAGTCCATTATTTTGCATGCATGCTTTAATTAGTCATCACCCCTTTCCCTATCGTATTTTCAAAGTTCACTACTAAGTCCTTTCTAGTGGAATTCACCTTTATAACACTAAATCAATCATCAAAAAAATGTCATACATGAATACACACATATTATAGGCATCAAAATAAATTTTAAATTATTGTTATGCCTCGGTTTTGTGGTCCCGAAACCACATTCCGGCTAGGGTCTATTTTGGGCTGTCACATTTTCCTTCTTTTTATAGTTTTTTTAAGCTAACTTTGGGGTTGTAAAGTATGTCGGAGGTCCGGGCACACTATCACAAGGATTATTTTGGTATAGCTAGATGTTTCATTTTGAGTATGGCATATATAGCATCCTAGGCATTTTGTGTGTATGATCTTATGATATGGATAATGAATGGTATTTAAATGCTTGATAATTATTAGCTATTGGAATGGCTAATCAAGGACATGTTTGGTGTTATGTATGCCTAAATGCTAGTTATTCCATGGAAATCATGAAAAAGGTGAAATTAGCTTTAAAATAGTATCAGACAACAGTAATGACATGAATTTTAAAAATCACTAAAAATATTAGAAATGAATTTAGATAGTGAAAGAGATATAGAATTAAATCTTATTGAGTTTATTTTATATAAAAGAAATAGAGTAAATAAAAAAGTTATATTTTATGAGATATTTAAATTTTGGTGAGACAGGGTCAGAGTGATTTCTGACTTTAGAAATTCACTAAAATTGTACAAAAATAATTAGGAGCTATACTTTATATGTATAGATTCCTAATTGAGTATACATTTAAGATAAATAAACAGCATGGTTATTTGAATTCTTTATAGGGAGAAGATTAATTCGTAGTGAACAGAGGTCAAAGCAGCCGAACACTGAAATAGAAGAAAATTTAACTAATAAACTTTACTAATTGGCTAGACCAAAAATTCTGAAAAAAAATTAGTAAGAAGATATACGAGTCTAGTTTCAGCTAAAATTTATAAATTTGAATTTCAAGTTTCGTAACGCAAGTTATGATTTATTTAGTGACTATGACGCAGATGGACAGTTTATTTATGAAAGATGAAATAAATTGTTTTGATTTGTTTAAGTGATCGGAAAATTTTTATTGATTTAGGTTTGTTCCCGAACCATTTCAATTTCATGTTTTAGGGTCTCGAGGACCCTTTTTAGGGACATAATGAATGAATGAAACTATATTAATTTTAAAAGAAAATTTTATGCCCCGAATTAGTAAGCTAAGTCTGGTAACACCTCGTGCTCGACTCCGGCGACGGTCTCGGATAAGGGGTGTTACAGTATTGTTTAGTAAGTCTCTGTTTTGTCTCTGTTCTTTCAGTTTTTCTCCCCTTTTCTCTAAATGTCAATTCTCATCTTTTTCTCTCTTGGTCATAGTGTTCTTTCTGGTTTTAGTACTTTTCGAGGAGCGAAGGAGTTCGCTAGTGTTGCAGAAACGATCGGAACCTTTCTCTTGTCGCTCGATCGAAGGTAATGCTATTCGTTGATATTGTGTTGACTAAGGTATTTTGACTTGGATTCTTTGGTTTTGCCCGAATTCTTCTTTCCCGTATGTTTGGGTTTGCGTTTTCTATGGGTTGGTATGCGTTGATTCAACCCTTTTGTATAAGCAAACATGAGTAATACATTCATTTTTTATGCAGATAACCATCAGAGAGTTTGGTATCAACCTTCGTCAGCCTAAAACCACACCCATTCAATCAAGGCAAGTATCAATATGATTTTGAGATGAGTGTGAAAAGAGGGTGTTTAACCTTGTGGATTAAAGGACTAACCGAGTGTCTTGATTGAATATAGGGTTGGTGCTCGTGGGTTTCTGCGCCTTATCGCAACAAGGTGTGTAAACACTGCCCAAACTATAGATCGACAAAAAGCCAGAAAATGTAATCTTTGATTCTAGATAGGCGTGTGCTCGCTTGTGTGGTAAATCAAATGCATAGACGTGGGCATTTGATTGTAGAGGCCACCATGAGCGTTTTCATGAGCTTAGGCCATTTTGGGCCACGTTTGGCCAAAATGGGCTATGTGGGCCCTACGGGCTCGTGGCCTCCACATGGGTAAACCACACGGATGTGAGGAGATTATTGAGCCAGGCTCTATAACTCATAAGGCCAAGGCCATTTTTTTGGTCTTTTTGGGCCACACGGGCGTGTGGGCCAACATGGGCCCGAATCATAGGCCTTAGGCCCATTCTCACTGTTTGTCTGTTAAGGCTACACGGGTCGCCCAAGACGACCGTGGACCTACTGTTGGGTCGGTAAGTATACCTAGACCTAAATTGATGAAATGACTATTATGCCCCTATGAGGTAAAATGATTGATATGCCCCTACAATATGTATGACTGTATTTGAGCATGCCATTTGTATATTGCATATATGTATGATATTATGCCATTACACATGACATATTGCATGGGGATGGGTTATTATGATTGAAGGAAGTGTACTGTACTGGCAGCTCTACTGCAATTACTGTTTAGTGCAGCAACTGGTGCTATATTTTGGAGTGTAGGGATGGGTGTGTAGCACCCCTTACCCGTATCCGTCGCCGGAACAGGGTACGAGGTATTAACAAATTATAGTATATACTATTAAATAAAACCCAAACAAAAATATGGCGTGCAATTTGATCATGAATCATTATAACATATGCCATTAACAATACAAACCAATTTCAAAGACTTCGTACAAAATGATTAGTTTGATACTATAATTAATATTTTAAACCTAGACAATTATGATACGTAACAAAATAACTAAGTCTACTATACATGCCATATTTCAAAATGTTGAGTTCAAATACCAAGAGTATTGATAGTGTGGGCAGATCTTCAATGATCTCTAACTCCTGTGCTAGCTGGATGACACTATAAGACAAAAGAGAGAAAAGAAAGTAAGCTTATAGCTTAGTAAGTAAGTATATAAAAAAAAAATAAGGAATCTAATATGTTTACAACATAACTCAATTATATCATATTTTTAATTTTACTATTTACTCGGATTTGATCAAGCTGTCCCTCCTGCGTCATGATCACTAAATAAATCATAACTCGAGTTACAAAATTTGAAATTCAAATCTGTAAAATTTCCCTGAATCTAGACTCATAAAAATTCTTACTAATTTTTTTCTAGAATTTTTGGTTCAGCCAATTAGTACAGTTTATTAGTTAAATTTTCCTCTGTTACACAGCTCAACTGATCTGACCTCTGTTCACTACGAATTGAATTTCTCTCAGTAAACAATTCAAATAACCATGAAACCTATTTCATTTAAAACTAGACTCAATAAGGAATTTAGGCATTTAAACTATATTTCTTAATTTGTTTTGTACAATTTTCAATGACATTTCAAAGTTGGAACATGGGATCACATAGTCATCCTGAGCAAGTCACACACAATTGTAAATATCTCAAAATATAGAATCCTTTGCTTTCTCTGTTTCTGTTATATGAAAATAGACTCATTAAGCTTTAATTTTACATCTCATTCAACCTCTAATTAAATTCCTTCTATTTTTGGTGAGTTTTCAAAGTCACATCACTACTACTGTCCAAAACAGTTTTAATGCTAATTTCACTCTTTCACACATTCTTTGTACTAACCTCATTTTAACTTATATATATATCACAAATCATTTTCACCACATTTCATACATCAAGAGTATAGGCCCATGATTACAATGTCACCACAAAGCCATCCCGTTGAACAATTCGGATTAATCCTCGATACTTGATGGTTTCAGCACACAGCCCCACCATCATATTTCATTTAATTCGGCTCTCTTGTACACATGGTGAACACTTAGTACCACTCATGCGACCTAGCCAATTTGTCTCGTAGCTCTCTTGTCTACATGGTGTCCTTTACTTGGAATCACGCATGCGAGCTAGCTACATTTATCTCTCCCGTAGCTCTCTTGTCTACATGGGATACATCTCGTATCACACATGTGACCTAGCTACTACATAGTATCTGGTAGCTTTCTTGTACACATGATGTGCACTCAGCACCATACATGTGACCTAGCTACGCTCCATCTATTTTATTCAATCTTTCCGAATGTTCAACCGGGATTTCTCTCTCTATTACTTATTTCCATTCTTCCAATACTTAATTTATACTTCAACATCAGCTAATATATATATATATATATATATATATATAATAGGATGAAATATAAAAATGTAAATGAAATTAATGTATTATTTACATACAAACTTACCTCGGTGCAAAATATGGGAATTTTGCAATTTAGTCCAAATCTTTTTCCTTCCCCCGTTCGAGGTCGATTCCACTCCTTTCTTGATCTATAACAATATATTTAGCTCATTTAACACTTGAAATATTTATTTTAATCCAAAAATCACATTATACAAAAATTACATTTTGCCCCCTAACTTTTACAAAAATTATGATTTTGCCCAAAGGCTCGGAAATTTAATTTCAGCCCTTATTCTTATGTTTAATGACCTTCTGATCATTTTTCTCTTCATGGCAACATCAAATTCTCACTCCAACACATAGTTATGAACAATAGGTATATTTATCGATTATGCCGTTTTGCTCGTTTTCGCTAAAAATCTCTTAGAAAAGATCGTTCTCCTAACTTCAAACATTCATATTCTACCATCAAAAAACAAAATACATGCCTATCATTCATGGGTAAATTTTTAAACATAAACCCTAACTCGAAATAATGGTAGAAATAGGTAAACTGAGCTACGAGGATTTTAAAAATGTGAAAAACATTAAAAACGGGGCTTGAAATCACTTACTATGAAGCTTGAAAGTTGAAGAAACCCTAGGTATGAAGGAGAGAAAATTTTGGCAGCAACTAGTGAAGATGATGACTAATTTTCTGTTATTTTTCCCATTTTATTTCATATAATATACAAATGACCAAAATGCCCTTACTATTAAACTTTTAAAAAAATTCCCTCCGTGTCCAACTTTTGTCCATAACTTAGGAATTGGTCAAATTGCTATTTAAGACCTCTTAGTTAATATCTCAAAGCAATTTCATACTAAAAACTTCTAAAACACGAGTTTTACAATTTATTCGGTTTAGTCCCTAATCTCAACTTAAGCGCTCAATGCATAGAATTTCATCACGAAATTTTCACGAAATCATGAAATCATATCATAAACCCCAAAATAATTATAAAACAATTATTTCTATCTCAGATTTATGGTCACGAAACCACTATTCTGATTAGGCCCTAATTCGGGTTGTCACAATTCTCCCCCCTTAGAGATTTTCGTCCCCGAAAATCTTACATGTAAAGAGGTTTGGGTACTGTTTCCTCATAGCTTCCTCAGGTTCTCATGTAGCCTCTTCTATCCCCTGTCTATGCCACAATACTTTCACTACGGCTATACTTTTATTTCTTAACTGTTTAATTTCCCGAGCCAAAATCATTATTGGTTCCTCCTCATAGGTCATATCCGGTCGAATCTCAATTTCTATTGGAGAAATCACATGTGAAGGATCAGAACGATAATGTTACAGCATTGATACATGAAACACGTTATGAATTCTTTCTAACTCTGCCGGTAAGGCCAACCGATATGCCACTGGTCCAATCCTCTCAGTAATCTAGTACGGCCCAATAAAACGCGGACTCAACTTGCCTTTTCGACTAAATCTCAGAATCTTTTTCCATGGTGACACCTTCAAGAACACTTTATCACCCACCTGAAATTCCATCTCTTTTCTTTTTAAATCTGCATATGACTTTTGTTGATCTGAAGCAGCTTTCAAGCAATCCCAAATTACTTTTACTTTCTCTTCAGTTTCTTTAACTAGATCAACTCCGTGAATCTATTTCTCACTAAGTTCGGTCCAATATAAAGGAGTCTAACACTTGCGACCATACAAGGCTTCGTACGGTGCCATTTGTATACTTGACTGATAACTGTTATTGTAGGCAAATTCAATCAAAGATAGATATTTCTCCCAACTACCTCGAAATTCTAAAACACAACATCTAAGCATATCCTCGAGTACTTGGATTACTCTTTCTGACTGACCATCTGTTTGTGGATGAAACGCGGTACTAAAGTTCAATTTTGTACCCAAAGCTTCTTGTAACTTTTTCCAAAATCTTGAGGTAAACCCCGGATCTCTATCTAATATTATAGACGTAGGTACTCCGTGCAACCTCACAATTTTAGCAATATATAATTCAGCTAATTTATCAAGTGAGTAATCGGTACATACTGGTATAAAGTGGGCTGACTTTGTTAACCTATCAACCACTACCCAGACAGCATCCTTCTTTTTAGGAGTCAAAGGCAAACCAATTACAAAATCCATGGTAATCTTATCATAAACCCCAAAATAATTATAAAATAATTATTTCTATCTCAGATTTGTGGTACGAAACCACTATTCTGATTAGGCCCTAATTCGGGTTGTCACAGGGTGGGTTGATTTTATCCCCACATGAAGTGTAGGGCTGGACGGAGTGGAGTGTAGAGGCTGGCTGGGTAGGATTTCTCTTTGCATTTTGTACTGTTACTATTACTGAATGGGCTAAGGCCCTAACTGAGACTGGACTGATACTGAAATGGGCTTAGGCCCAGACCGTACCTTATTAATACATGTTTGACTATTATTTATTAAGGGGTTACACACTGAGTTTCATAAACTCACCCTACTGCTTATGTACGTAAGTAATCCTTAGGTGAATTGGTGCTATGAGGGACTCATAGTTGGTTACACATCTACTCATGCCTCTATACTGGATTTTTAATTTATAAGTAATTTAAATTTGGGTTTTTTTATGTAATAAGGCCTCTTTTGTGTTTTAACTTTTATTTGGGATTTTTACTTGCGTTGATATAAACTGCTAGGTGTAGGAAAAGATAGGTTTCAAAAATATAAATGTCTTTTCGCAACACCATGTTTACGCAACATAGTTTAAAAGCTTCTGCAACAAACAATGTTTTAAAGTGTAATAATAATTTAATATGATTATCATTTTGCTAAACAACTTGTTTTAACAATGAACGAGGCATCCTAAATCTTCGTTAAGAACACAAAGAGGTTTTAAAATAGAACTAATCCTTCAACAAAATCATGTTTTCTGAAAAACACCTTAATGTGACATCGCCAGATTTGGCCATAACGTCTAGGCCGGGTTTGGGGTGTTACATTTAGTGGTATCAAAGCCAGGTTGCAAAACTCAGCTGTGGATTTGGGTTCCTTTTAAACTTGGAATTTCGAAAAAGAACTATTTTAAATGATTTGAAATACTTGGAAATATTTTACTAAAAATGTGGTACACCGAGTCTCCAGTGCCAATTCTATAAGTTCTCTAAAACTACTACTTGTTTAAATTGGAATACTGAGAATACTGTAGGCAATAGACTGTACTGAAATAGTCTGTATAGGGTAACTTAAAAACTGTAGTAAGACTGCGATTTGCGAAAACAAAATTCTGAATTACTGATAATATTTTCCATAAAATATCTGTTAATAAACACTAGAGTTGTAAAACTGATGCATAAAATTGTTAATACAGATAAAAGCATAAATCGTTAGTTGGCACCAGATGTACTCGTGGAAGGGGTACAAGAGGCCGCTACAGAGGCCGTAGGGGTGCTCAGGCTAGGTCTTCAGCATCGGACCATATGTCTAACGATAAAGCTAGGGAGGCACCGGCTTCACCTGTGACTAAGAATGGGTCACACGATCGTGCAGCTGGGGACGACGCACTGTTTCAAGCTATGTTGTGAATTCTAGAAAGGGTCGCTGGGCCTAATACTGGTGCTGTGGGCTGTGGGTTGGTGACGGAACGACTCAGGTCTAATGGGGATGAGATTTTTAGGGGTATCGCTAGAGTTGCCCCTAATGTGGCTAAATATTGGATTGAGGCCACAGAGAAGATCATGGATGACCTCGATTGTACCCCAAAGTAGAAACTAAAAGGTGTAGTGTCACTATTGCGAGATGAAGCCTATCAGTGGTGCCTTACAGTTAAAGAGGGTACTCAACCCGACCAGTTGACCTAGGAATTTTTCAAGACTGCATTTGAAGGAAAATATGTGGGCACTAGTTATGTGGATGCCCGGGGGAGAGAGTTCTTGAATTTGACTTAGGGGGATAAATCAGTAGCTGAATATGAGTCTGAATATCTGCGATTAAGCCGCTATGCGCGTGGGATGGTGGCAACTGAATATGAGCGTTGTGTTCGTTTTGAGGACAGCCTTAGGGATAGTTTAAGGGTTCTGATAGCTACATAGAGGGAGCGAGACTTTGCTGCTTTAGTGGATAAGGTGAAGGTCACCGAGGATGTGAAGCACGCTAAGCGCCAGAACCGTGAAAAGGAAAGGGGTGGGAACAAGAGGGATTTGGAGCCCTCAAACTAATTTTAGAGGCCTAAGAAAAAGGCCAGAGTTGATGGGCCAGTTAGAGTTGGGCCCCCTATTGCTGTTACTGGACTGCAGCCTTGTGCGAATTGGGGAGACGCCATCAGGGCGAATGCTGGAAAAGGATTGGGCCGTGTTTAAGCTACAGATCATTAGAGCACTGTATCAGAGATTATCCATGGAGGTTCGATCAGATGCAAGCTACCGGCATAGGTACTGTTCAACCGTTGAGAGGAGTTCAGCAGCCACCGAGAGGCCGAGGTCAAGCCAGAGGTGGAAATGGTATAGGCCGTGGTCGTAGAGCACCAGGAAGAGGTGCGGGGCATACTGAGGTGAGGCAGCCAGCACTGGTTTATGTTGCACGTCGCTGAGAGGACGGAGACGCCCTAGATGGTATTATGGGTACATTCTTTATCCATAATATACCTTATACTGCACTGACTGATGTTGGGGCTACACATTCTTATATAGCATGCACTGTGTCTGAGACTTTGGGTATAATGGTTGAAAGCATTGTGAGTGAGGTTACTGTGTTGAGTCAATTAGTGCAGTCAGTGAGAGTGAATAAACTGTTTAAGGATGTACCTTTGGAGGTTTAAGGAATGATCTTTTTGGTGGATTTAATGGAACTCCCTTTTGGAGAATTCGACTTAATACTGGGAATGGACTAGCTAGTTAAACATCAAGTGAATTTAGACTGCACTGTTAAATAGGTGGTATTGAAAACTGTAGAGGGTGATGAGGTAGATATGATTGGGAAGCATCAGAATTATTTTTCAAATGTGATTTCTACACTGAAGGCCGAGAAATTAGTTCGTAAGGGTTGTGAGGCATATCTAGCATATATCGGTATTTCTGATTCAAAGGGCTCGCCTGTTAAAGATATCAGAATAGTTAAGGACTTTCTAGATGTTTTTCCTGATGAGCTACCTGGGTTACCTCCAAACTGTGAATTTGAGTTTGGGATTGAGCTCCTGCTGGTAAAGCTCCGTTGTCCATTGCCCCTTATAAGATGACACCAAGGAGCTAGTGGAGCTTAAGGCTTAGATTCAAGAATTACTGGATCGAGGATTCATCCAACCTATTGTGTATCCATGGGGAGCATCGGTTCTGTTTGTGAAAAAGAAGAATGGATCCATGCGTATGTGCATCGACTACCGACAACTGAATAAATTGACCATTAAGAATAAGTACCCCTTTCTGAGGATAGACGATCTATTCAACTAGTTCCGAGGAGCTTCAGTCTTCTCTAAGATTGATCTCTGATTGGGGTACCATCAACTGAGGATCAAGGAGACTGATGTTTACAAGACAACATTTAAGACTCCGTTATGGTCATTACGAGTTCCTAGTGATGCCGTTTGGACTGACGAATGCACCAGCGGCTTTTATGGATCTGATGAACCGAGTGCTCTAGCCCTATATGGATCGGTTCGTACTGGTTTTTATAGATGACATCCTGGTGTATTCGAGAACTGAAGATAAGCATGATGCACATCTCCGAGTGGTTCTGTAAATTCTGAGGGAGAAACAACTGTATGCTAAACTCAGTAAGTGTGAATTCTGACTACGAGAGGTAACTTTTTTGGGTCACGTGGTATCTGCTGAGGGGATTAAGGTTGATCCTCGGAAAATTGAAGCTGTTCTAGATTGGAAGCAGCCTAAGTAAGTAACTGAGATTTGAAGTTTTCTGGGTCTGGTAGGGTATTATCGACGTTTTGTAGAGGGGTTTTTGTTGATTGCTGCACCTCTGACTAAATTATTGTGTAAGGGTGTACTGTTTAATTGGATTGATACATAGCAGGAGAGTTTTAAGAAGCTTAATAAAGTTTTGGCTGAGGCCCCTGCCTTAATGCAGCTAGAGTCTGGGAAAACATTCACTGTCAACAGTGATGGATAACATGTTGGTTTAGGATGTGTGTTGATGCAAAAGGGTAAACTAGTGGCTTATACGTCTCGCCAGCTTAAGACTCAAGAGGTGAATTATCCAACGCACGACTTGGAGTTAGCCGCAATGGTATTTGCACTGAAAATTTGGAGGCATTACCTGTACGGTGAGAATTGTATCATTTACAAGGATCACAAGAGCTTCAAGTATCTCCTCACTGAAAAAGAGCTAAACCTTAGGCAGCGTAGATAGATTGAGCTGCTTAAGGATTATGACTGTTCGATTGAATACCATCCTGGTAAGGGTAATGTGGTAGCCGACGCACTGAGCCGTAGGGCTGTGACTGATCTGAGGGCGATGTTTGCTCATCTCAGCTTATTCGATGATGGTATTCTGTTGGCTAAATTTCAGGTTAAATTGACGTGGATTGTACAGATTAAGGGTAAACAGTTGGAGGATGAGTAATTGAGTCCTCGTTTCCGACAGATTGAGAGCGGTGGCACATCAAATTTTGGACTGAATAGCGAAGGGGTACTTTGTTTCTGTGGAAGAGTTTGTGTACCGAAGGATATTGGTCTGAGGTAGTCGATACTGCAAGAGGCGCATAGTAGTCCTTATGCTATGCATCCCGGCGGGAATAAGGTGTACCAAGACCTTCATGAGCTGTATTGGTGGCCAAGTTTTAAGCGTGAAGTTATTGACTTTGTGAGTAAATGTCTAACTTGCCAGCAGGTTAAGGCTGAACATCAGATACCTTCGGGGTTGCTTCAAGCAGTTAAGATTCCACTTTTGAAGTGGGAGAGAGTAACTATGGATTTGGTTAGTAGGCTGGCCCTAACGTCTACTAAGAAGGATTTGGTATGGGTCATCGTGGATCGATTGACCAAATCTGTCCATTTCATACCAGTCCTTACTGATTACTCATTATAGAAGCTGGCTAAGCTTTATGTGTCAGAGATAGTGAGACTGCATTGGGTACCAGTTTTTATAATATCTTATAGAGATCCTCGCTTCACATCTCAGTTCTAGAAGAAGCTACATGAGGCATTGGGTACAAGGCTAGACTTCAGTACTGCATTTCATCCTCGAACAGATGGTCAGTCAGAAAGAGTGATTCAGATACTGAAGGGCATGTTAAGGGGTTGTGTGATTGACTTTCGAGGCAGTTAGGAGGACTATTTGCCACTAGTAGAGTTTGCATATAACAATAGCTTCCAGTTTAGCATACAGATGGCACCTTAGGAGGCACTATATGGTCATAGGTTTCGTACTCCTTCGTGTTGGACTGAGTTGGGCAAGCGGCGTGTTCTGGGCCCTGAATTGATTTCTGATACCGAGGATAAAGTTAGATTAATTTGAGATCGACTAAAGGTAGCTTCAGACAGAAAAAAGTCGTATGCGGATCTGAAACGTAAGGAGATTGAATATCCTATGGGGGACTTTATCTTTTTCAAGGTCTTGCCATGGAAGAAGGTACTGAGGTTTGGACGGAAGGGCAAGCTAAGACCTAGGTTCATTGGGCCTTACCGCATACTGAAGCGTATGGGACCGGTTGCCTATTAGCTTAAGTTACCTCTAGAGTTGGATCAGATTCACAATGTGTTCCACGTCTCCATGCTGAGGTGCTACAGCTCTGATCCCACGCATGTTGTCTCGACTGAAGAGATTGAGGTTAGGTCGGACCTTACTTTTGAGGAAGAACCAGTTCAGATTCTAGAGCGTAATGTAAAAGTGTTAAGGAAAAGTCTATCCCACTAGTTAAGGTACTTTGGTGTAATCACAGTTTAGAGGAAGCCACATGGGAACCCGAAGAGGTGATGCGACAACAATATCCTCACCTGTTTTGACTAGGTAAATTTCGAGGCTGAAATTTTCTTTTAGGGGGTAGAGTTGTAATGCCCCAAATCTTAGGTGATTAAATTTGTATGTTATGCTAGATATTTGCTTGCTTACTTTAATGGTTAAGTGCCTTGAGAAGTATGGGAAGTTCTGGGTTCAAACCTTGACTTTAGCAAAAATTTTGTTTTAATTGAATAAAACCTTTGCTTCAAGATAACGGGTTCTTAAATAATTCTGAGATTATCAAGTCACAAAAGGCCTACTAGTTCAGGGGATAGTGGTGTGTTACTGCTACTAAGAGACTTGAGTTCGAGTCCTGCTGCACGCAAGAGGTGTTTTATTTTGCTAGTTGTAGTGTGAAAGGTTGTATGTTAGTGGAACTCTGATGCTTGGACGGTTGAAGTGTTTGAAGGGTGTAGGGGATTGTGTAACCGAAATTTAGGAGGAAAAGAGGGGAATTTGGATGGTGATCGGTTGAGGATGTGGTAGAGAGATTTTAGTAGGAAATCAAGGGGATGTGGAGTAGGGGAGTGGTTGTGCCGAATGGGAACTCTAGGCACTCAAAGGAATTTAGCTTAGAGTGTAGTAGGTTTCTTTTTCTCCATTTTGGTTGTTACCAAGTGTTTCATTTTGCTTCTTTGCACTTTCGGGTTGGCAAGCCGACTTTTGCTTGAGGCCTTTCGGGTATTCTTATTTTTGTATTTTGGCTTTCGGTCAATTGCTTTGTTAGTCGACTCCCTTTGTTATTCTTTCTTCTTGTCTCTTTTGCAATTTGCACTTTTTGGTTGGGGTTGATTCTTTTCTACCCTCCCCTCTCTCGAGCTTTGGTCAATTTCTTCATTATTTCCTCTCATCACTTTCGGTTTTGATTCTACCTTCTGCCTCCCACAATTGATTATAATCCTCGGACTGAATACCTTGTCTCCTCTCCTCTTCTGTCTCTTCTTTGCTCTCTCTGGATCCCCTTCCCTTCTCACTGGTGTGTGGCCGAATATTGTTTGGTAAGTCCCTGTTTTGTCTTTTCTCTTTTGGTTTTTCTCCCATTTTCTCTGAATGCCAATTCTCATCTTTTTCTCTCTTGGTCATGGTGTTCTTTTGGGTTTTAGTATTTCTCAAGAAGGGAAAGAGTTCGCTAGTGCTGTAGAAATGATCGAAACCTTTCTCTCGTCGCTCGATCGAAGGTAACGCTATTCGTTGATATTGTGTTCAACTGATGTATTTTGACTTGGATTCTTTGGTTTTTCCCGAATGCTTCTTTCCCATATGTTTGGGTTTGCGTTTTCTATGGGTTGGTATGCATTGATTCAACCCTTGTGTATAAGCAAACATGAGTAATAAATTCACTTATTATGCAGATAACCATTAGGGAGTTTGGTATCAACCTTCGTCAGTCTAAAACCACACTTGTTCAATCAAGGCAAGTATCAATATGATTTTGAGATGAGTGTTAAAAGAGGGTGTTTACCTTGTGGATTAAAGGACTAACCGAGTGTCTTGATTGAATATAGGGTTGGTGCTCGTCGGTTTCTGCGCCTTACCGTAACAAGGTGTGTAAACACTGCCTAAACTATAGATCGGCAAAAAGCTAGAAAATGTAATATTTGATGCCACATAGGCGTGCGATCGCTTGTGTTGTAACCCGAATGCATCGACGTGGGTATTTGATTGTAGAGGCCACCATGAGCGATTTCATGGGCTTAGGCCATTTTGGGCCACGTTTGGCCAAAATGGGCTGTGTGGGCTTCACGGGCTCGTGGGCCTCACATGGGTAAACCACACGGGCGTGTGGAGATTATTGAGCCAGGCTCTGTAATTCATAAGGCCAAGGCTATTTTTTTGGGCTTTGTGGGCCACACGGGCGTGTGAGCCTACATGGGCCCGTATCATGAGCCTTGGGCCCATTCTCACTGTTTGTCTGTTAAGGTCGCACGGGTCGTCTGAGACGACTGTAGACCTACTGTTGGGTCGGTAAGTATACCTAGACCCAAATTGATGAAATGACTGTTATGCCCCTATGAGGTAAAACGACTAATATGCCCCTATGATATGTATGATTTTATTTGAGCATGCCATTTGTATATTGCATACATGTATGATATTAGGCCATGACACATGACATATTGCATGGGAATGGGTTATTATGATTGAAAGAAGTGTATTGTACTGGTAGCTCTGCTACAATTATTGTTTAGTGTTTGCAACTGGTGATATATTCTAGAGTGTAGGGATAGGTGGGTTGATTTTATCCCCACATGAAGTGTAGGGCTGGACGGAGTGGAGTGTAGAGGCTGGCTGGGTAGGATTTCTCTTTTCATTTTGTACTGTTACTGTTTCTGAATGGGCTAAGGCCCTAACTGAGACTGGACAGATACTGAAACGGGCTTAGGCCCAGACCGTACCTTATTAATACATGTTTGACTATTATTTATTAAGGGGTTACACACTGAGTTTTATAAACTCACCCTACTGCTTATCTGTGCAGGTAATCTTTAGGCGGATCTGTGCTGCGAGGGACTCGTAGGTGGCCACACATCTGCTTATGCCTCTATACTGGATTTTTAATTTATAAGTAATTTAAATTTGGGTTTTTTTTTATTAATAAGGCCTCTTTTAAATTTTAACTTTTATTTGGGATTTTGTGTGACAGCCCTAATTTGACCTTAGATAGAATGTGGTTTCGGGACCACAAAACCGAGTCAAAAGTGATTTTAAAAAAAATAAATTTGCATATCTTTATGTGTGGAAGTGCATGTGTGAAAATTTGAGATTGTTAATTTAGTCTCATGAATGTGAATTTCATTTGATTGACTTAGTTGAGAACTTAAGAAAATATGATAGGTGAATATGTAAGGACCAAATAGTATTAAAATAGGAAAGTTTGGGTTTGCATGTCAAAATGCCAAGTTTATACAAAGTGGCCGGCCAAGTAAGGATTTTCTCCACTAAGTTTATATTATTTATAATTAAATATTGGTAAGTAATTTAAAATAGATGAAAAAGAAAGATTAATAAAAGAGAAAATAGAAGAGGGGTGTTCATCTTCTTTTCCACCTTGCCAAAACCGAAACAAAAAGGAAGGAAATAGGGAAGTTTTCATTAAGGCAATTCGACAACCCTTTTTTTTTTATTGGAGGTAAGTTTTGAAATGTTGGTTTTAACTTCCTTTGTATGTTGAGCTAATTGTTAAAATGCATTTCGGCAATGTCATGAAAAATCAAACTTTTATGGTGGTTTGGGCATTAAGCCGTATATCAAAAGGTTAGGAGTAGAGGTTGTTTCATGTTGTATTGAATAAGTAGAGATTATTATGAGGTTGAAATTTGTGGAATTTTAGTTAAGTAATGCTTGGTACATTCGGCCATATGGGTTAATGGAATGTTTATTTTATTTGTTAATTTCTTTTATGAGAAATGGGTAATTGTTAAAGCCGAATGAGTTAGGATGGATAGGAGAGTACAAAATTTATGTTATGTGATAATTTAAGTAGTTGACAGAGACATGGAAGAAGGAATAAATTGATATTCTTATGTTTTGAGAGTGAAAGGTCTAATGAAGATATAGTAAACTTAAATGCATATTTTAGTTTAAATGTTAAGTAGAATTTGGTTAAAATAGCTTGATATATGTGTGTTTGCCGATTATTTTGTTTATCAAGATAATTGAATGACCAAATTTTTGTATTTGAAATTTTGTTTGATTAATTAAAATGGGTAGTAAGATGTCGAATTCATGAAATTAGAAGTTTATGAGCTTGATAGATTGCAAATGATTGCTAACCAAAAATGAACTTAGCTACTAAAATATGAAAACGTGAGTTACCGAAGTTGATCTTGTAATGTGTCGAATTATTAGAATAGATGTGACAACCCTAAATTGACCCTAGTCGGACAGCGGTTTCGGGACCGCTAAACCGAATCACCGAAGTATTTGAATATGATATTTATTGTCTAAAATGTGTGAATATGAATGTGTGAAAGTTTTAAGCTTCGATTTAGTCGATTGCATGAGAATTCAGCTAATAGGACTTATGTGTAACACTTTTAAAATGTGACAGGTTAATCTATAAGGATCAATTAATGCATGTTATAAGAATGATGGGTTTGCATGTCAAATTTCCAATTATAATGAGTAGTGGCCGGCCATGGATGGGTCATTGATGATAATATGAATTTTCTATTAGCATTATTAGTTTAGAAAATAAAATAGTGAATTAAGAATGATAAAACATGAGGTGAGTGGGAGGAGAAACCAAAGTTGTCTCACCCTTACTCCCCCATTGCCGTGACTAGAGAAAGAGGAGGAAGAAAAATCCTTAGGGAAGAAATTCGGCCAAGGTGGATAGCAAGAGGAAGGTAAGTTCAATGCCATTCTTGAGAGAAAAAAAAACTTATGCACCATTTGGATGATTAGTTAAATTCTACCTATTTTATGGTTTGAAGATAGGTTTTGTATGAGTTAAGTTTCGGCTAAGGTGGATTTGTGTTGATGTCATTAGCATGCTAAGTGTGAAGCTTTGTAATGATACATGTGATGGTGGATTGATGATTCTTGGATTTTCTTTTTAGCATTTTTGAGTTAGTCATTAAGTTCTTTCCTTAACCCATGGCAAAATTTGAGACGGTGTGGTAGCTAGAGCATTCGCCATGGTAGAAAATGGAAGAGATATATGGTTGTTGTTTCGTGTTAAATTTAGATGAACGATGGTAGATGAGTGTTTGAACTATACAAATAATCATATGTGAGCATTGGGTGCTAAGGGTAAAGAATCGGCTACCTTATTATGTGCCAAGACCGAATGTGAATTTGGTTATGTTTGAGTAATTTATGTGCTTAAAATTGATGTAGTATAAATTATCATGTCCTTGCCGAATATATATTTGATCAAAGAGGAGTTTGTTATTGAATATTGGTTCGGCTACTAAGCTAGGAAATAATTGTTGGAAACATGGTATCTAAGCACTTATGTAGATATATATATATATATGGCACTTTAAGTAAAATTGTTCATTTGATAAAGTTGGCTAATAGTTCAAGTAAGGATTACTCTATTTGAGAATGTACATGAATTGAGGGTTGATGTTTAAGTGAGGTAAGTATAGGTATATTCGGCTTGTAGTTTTATAAATGTGATATGAGTGTTTTGTTTTGTAAATGAGTAGTATGTTAAGAATGGTTCTAAAATATATATGGATGCCATGTGATTGTGTTTGATTGGGAAGCAAATTGTTTGATTTAGCTCAAGAGCTTAGAGGATCAAAGTTGGATAAGGGAAAGGAAAAAGTGATCGAATAGCCGTTGAAGTCGTTCGACAACTTCCGAGGTAAGTTTTAAGTGATTAAACGTTGAGTAAATTCAATCATAATGAGTTGATTTAATAAGATATGATGTGGCCATGATATGTCTTAAACTCAAATGGTAAGTTCATAAGTGTTTGGACTTGGAAATTTAAGAGCAAATTGTAATAATTTGCTTAGGACAGCAGCAGTAACGTGATTTTAGAAAATCACTATAAATTGTTGGTGTGGAATTACAGGCTGAATAAAATATGTAATCAAAGCTTAATTAGTCTAGTTTCTTATAAAAGAGACCGTGTAAGCAAAGAAATTTCCTATAAAGAGATATTTAAAGTTGTGTGAGACAGTGTCGAATGACTCGAAATCCCTGTTCTGTTTTTAGAAAATCATTCTAATTTGTAAAAAATGGTTATAAGATAAAATTTATATGCTTAGACTCCTTAATGAGTCTATTTTCAAATGAAATCAAATAGAGCATATTTTGAATTCTGTAAAATGAGAAATTTGATTCGTAGTGAAGAGTGGTCAGATTAGTCAAATAGTGAAACAGGGGAAACTTTAAGAATTATCTAGTATTGATTGGCCAAACCTAAAATTCTGAAAATTTTATGGATGGAATATATATGAGTCTATATTCAGGGAAAATTAACGGCAATTGATTTTGAGTTTTTTAGCTCCAGTTATAAATAATTTAGTGACTATTGCTCAGAAAAATAGCTTGTAGTGAATATGTGAATTTGTTGTAAACATTGATGAAACTATTTGAGTTGCTTATAAGCTATTGCTGAAATTGATGTACAAGATAAATATATATGTGTGTGGTAAAGCCGAATGGCTAATGTGAAATATGTATGAGATATGTATATATGGTAAAGCCGAATGGCTAGTGTGAAATATGTATGAGATATGTATATGTGGTAAAGCCGAATGGCTAATGTTAAATATATATGAGATATGTATATGTGGTAAAGCCGAATGGCTAATGTGAAATATGTATGAGATATGTATATGTGGTAAAGCCGAATGGCTAGTGTGAAATATGTATGAGATATGTATATGTGGTAAAGCCGAATGGCTAGTGTGAAATATGTAGGAGATGTGTGTATATTGTGGCCGAATGACCAAATGTGAAAGGTGTGTATTATTAGATATTTGATGAGGCAAATGAATTACAAATATAAAAGTCGATGTGAATGTTGTAACATGTGATTAAATGTACATGAAACTTGGAAATATATTCCGGGTAAGACCCGATGACTACGTGTGGAGATTATGTCCGGGTAAGACCTGATGACTAGTGTGGAGATTTTGTCCGGGTAAGACCCGATAACTACGCGTTGGGACTATTCGAGCTAAAGGTTTCGCTGAAGATTTGAGTAAAGCATAAGATTATACGACTTCACAGTAACAATTGGTAATAAAATCGTTCAATGCGTTAAGCTGGTCGGTATGTATTTTGAGATTATATTTAAGCTTGCTTTGGACTAAATCATAAGGTCGTTATGTGATGCATATGTGAGTAAAGCAATAAGACTGTTCTATGATTATTGTGCGTTTGGTCAATATGGAAAGTTAGGTGAAAATATGTAATGTACCTATGTTTATAAGAGATCACTATCAAGTGAGAATTTATCTGCCTATTATATATGATGAGATGGGCATATTCGGTAAAGGGATGGTATGCCCGAAGGAAGAGTGAAATAAAAATACGAACAACTATGTTATAATTTGATTGTTATCTATTGACACTGCTTAAAACTTACTAAGCATTGTAATGCTTACTCCGTTTACTTTGTTTCCTCTGTTTTATAGATCTCATTTGGAAGCTACAGGCTCGGGGATCGTCAGCAACTAGTCACACTATCACTATCCACTGCTTGTTACTGTTATGTTTTGAATTATTTTATGGCATGTAAAGAATAGACCAGTGGCCGAAGAATATTTTGGTTAATGTATATAAGCCATGCGAAAATGGCATCTTTTGAATGTGTACTTATAGCAGTTAAATTGTATCCCTGACTGTCTTTAGTATTTACCTAAAGGAACGTTCTTTATAAAAAAAAATATTCAAAATTTTTACTGTTCGGATATGAGCTTCAAGTCCGGTAATGCCCCTTTACCTATTCCGGCGACGGATACGGGATAGGGGTGTTACAATAGGTGAAAAGTATGTTTGGATATGCATTAAGTTTAAAAGTTAAATTTTAAATTTATGTATGGGAAAATACCGAATCTCTGTGTGTGTGACTATGAGAAAGAAGTATAAATTAGGGTTATGATGATTGAGTTATTTTATTTGCTTAGTTGGAGTTGAAGTTCAAGATCAGAGGGAACCAAGTTCGTTCAAAGGGAAAGCGAAAGCGGTGGAGTAGCCGATCGGAGTTGTTCATCCGATTAAAAAGGTAAGTCCTTAGGCAAATTAAGTTAGATAAGATATCATAGTATGTATGAGTTATTGGGAATAGAATGTGAAATTTTTGATCAATCCATGTCAATGGGATGATTAAAGGTAAGAAAATACAGCACTATGTATGCTAGATTATGTGGCACTATGTGTGCGAGAAAACATTGCATTATGTGTGCGAATAAGTAAGAGCACTATGTGTGCGGGCTTTCAAACCAAGTACTAAGTGTGCAATGTTGATTATGGAGTATTATTTGTGGAAATCTAAAATGCACTTGGAAATTTAATTGGAAATTTGATTGATAGATGGAGTGACTTGGCTTACGCTTTAATTTTTTTGGTTTGTATATTATATTATATATATATATATATATATATATACGTCAATGGTAGTATATGACAATTGTCATGGTATTTTAATTATGTATATTTAGATTAGGAGTACATGGTGAATTCGGGTAGGTATGTACCAAATGCATAAGGTACATTTGTGACCTAATATTTCCTTGTGATATCATGGTTAAATTCGGTTAATATGGAGTTAATTATTTAGTTTATAGATGATTGAATTATTATAGTATTAAATTTTCTTAGGACTTACTGAGTTAACAACTCACTCGGTGTGTTTTTTTTTTTGTTTTTACATAGATCATCTTATTAAGGAGAGCTTGGGAACCATCACGAAGTCATCACAACTTTTGTTAACCTTTTGGTACTACATTTTAAACCTTAGTAGACATTATGGCATGTATAGGATAGAAATTTCGGGAGGTTTGCTATTTTGGTATAATTGTATATAAAGCCATATGAATATGGCTAAAGTTCTATGTATGAAATTAAAAATGTTTGGTTACAAATCTCAAAACGTAAATTAACTTGATTTAAAACTTCATAATTGTGATAGGATTGAATCATATATTTTTACATTATGTACGTGTATTTGGTCAATAGGGGATAAATCATTAAACGAACAAAAGGGTTTTAATCTGGTAATATTATTCATTAGATTTAAGGTTTCACTATTAAATATTTTTTATTATTTTTTTATCTCAAGTGTTCTATTGAAGAGTTGAGCAGGTTATGTTATATGACCCTATTTTAGTAATCGACTCGGATGTTGGGGTGTTACATTTTATTGGTATCAGAACTACGGTTTAGTCGGTTCTAGGACTACCGCAGTGAGTATGAGTCTAGCTATACATGCCTTAATGTTAGTATATGATAGTGTAATGACTTCTGACGGTTGAAATTATTGTTTTGATTAGTAAATGGAACCTAATTTAGAGAGAGCCTTAGCGGATGACGTTGAGAGTGTAGCGGCTGCTCCTGCGCAAGGGACAGCGCCTGTGGAACCTTAATCATCTGCGAATAATGAAGATGATGGGGCAAAACAAGCTTTCTTTTCTATGATGAACAAGTGGGTTGCACAATATGCCCGAACTAACCCAGCTGCTCAACCATTCCCGAATTTAAATAATCCACCTCAGGTGCCTATAGTACCAGCAACTACTGATCCTTTGAGGCCGAGCAAACCTCCTGTGGATTTGATTAGGAAGGGCGGGGCCGAGGAATTCCGAGCCACAACTAATGATGATGCTGAAAGGGCCGAGTTTTGGCTTGATAACACTATTCGTGTCTCTGAAGAGCTGTCTTGCACGCCTGATGAGTGTTTAAAGTGTGGCGTATCCTTGTTACGGGACTCGGCCTACTATTGGTGGAGAACACTGATTTCTATTGTTTTGAAGGAACGAGTTACTTGGGATTTCTTTCAGGTGGAGTTTCATAAGAAGTATATTAGTCAACGGTTTATGGATCAAAAGCGTAAAGAATTTTTGGAGCTCAAACAAGGTCGTTTGACAGTATCTGAATATGAATGTGAGTTTGTAAGACTCAGTAGATATGCTCGAGAGTGTGTAGCTGATGAAATTGCCATGTGTAAAAGATTCGAAGAAGGATTGAATGAAGATTTAAAGCTACTGGTGGGTATTTTAGAAATAAAAGAATTTGTAACACTAGTCGAACGGGCTTGCAAGGCTGAAGAGCTGGGAAAGAAGAAAAAGAAAGTTGAATCGGAAGCCAGAGACTTTCGTAAAAGATCAGCGGGTAAAACTTCTTCCTCAGCTGGGAAGAAATTCAAAGACGATACTAATAAATCGAAGACGACTGCAAGAATTTCTATTAGGGAGTGACCATCAACGGAATCTCGAGCTACTTCGGTTGCTAGTGTTGGTAACAATCGATAAGAAAAATCTGAATGTTCACAATGTGGAAGGCGACATGTAGGTGAATGTTGGGGTAAATCTATTAATAGAGCCTGTTATAGATGTGGTTCGAGGCATCATTTCATTCGAGATTACCCGAAATCTGATAAGAAAAATAAGATGCAAGGTGTGAGATTGAGCGGTACAGCGACTAGAGGTAGACCACCGAGAAACACTGGAGGTAAGGGCGGTAGTCAGAGAGGGATTTCTAATACGGCTGTTCGATCTGAAACTCGTGCTTCTGCCAGAGCTTATGCCATCCGCGCGCGAGAAGAGGCATCCTCCCCTGACGTTATCACTGGTACTTTCACTCTTTTTGATACTGATGTGATTGCATTGATTGACCCTGGCTCTACTCATTCTTATGTATGTGAGACTTTAGCATCCAGTAAGACTCTACCTGTTGAGTCTACTGAGTTTGTAATTCAAGTGTCGAATCCCCTAGGTCGATATGTACTTGTCGACAGAGTGTGTAAGAAATGCCCCTTGATAATCCGAGATTCCTGTTTTCCGGCCGATTTGATGCTTTTACCGTTTGATGAATTTGATGTTATCCTTGGTATGGATTGGTTAACCGTACATGATGCAGTTGTGAATTGCAAAAGAAAGACCATTGATTTGAGGGGTGCAAATAATGAGATAGTACGAGTTGAGTCTACTAACTTGAACAGAATGACAACAATAATATCCTCGATGACAGCTCAGAAATATGTGAAAAAGGGGTGTGAAGCATATCTTGCGTACGTACTTGATAACAAGGAGTCGGAAAAGAAAATTGAATCAGTACCAGTAGTTTGTGAGTATTCAGATGTTTTTCCTGAGGAGTTACCGGGATTACCACCCGTTCGAGAGGTAGAATTCGACATCGAACTGGCACCTGGTACCACACCAATTTCAATAGCTCCGTATCATATGGCACCAACGGAATTGAAGGAATTGAAAACTCAATTGCAAGATTTGACAGATAAATGTTTCGTTAGACCGAGTTTCTCACCTTGGGGTGCACCAGTATTGTTTGTGAAAAAGAAAGACGGAACCATGAGAATGTGCATCGACTATCGTCAATTGAACAAAGTGACAATAAAGAATAAATATCCGTTACCATGTATTGATGATTTGTTTGATCAGCTAAAGGGAGCCTCAGTGTTTTCAAAGATAGATTTGAGATCAGGCTACTATCAGTTGCGTGTTCGAGGATCAGATATACCTAAGACTGCCTTCAGAATGAGATATGGTCACTACGAGTTCTTAGTAATGCCGTTTGGGCTCACTAATGCCCCTGCGGTATTTATGGACTTGATGAATCGAATCTTTAGACAGTATCTGGATCTGTTTGTAGTGGTGTTTATAGACGACATCTTGATTTATTCACGCAATGAATCTGAACATACTGAGCATTTGAAATTAGTATTATAGATTTTACGAGACAAGCAGTTATACGCGAAATTCAGTAAATGTGAATTCTGGTTGAGAGAAGTTAGCTTTTTGGGACATGTGGTTCCGCATCGGGTATTCGAGTTGATTCGAACAAAATTTCGGCCATAATTCATTGGAAGCCTCCGAGAAATGTTACTAAAGTTAGGAGCTTTTTGGGACTTGCCGGTTACTACAGACAGTTTGTAAAGGGTTTCTCAATGATAGCCACACCGATGACAAAACTACTTCAAAAAGATGTTAAGTTTGAATGGTCAGAACCATGTCAGAAAAGTTTTGACCGATTGAAAACCTGTTTAACTGAAGCTCCAGTGCTAGTACAGCCAGAATCCGATAAAGAGTTTGTTATTTATAGTGATGCATCCTTACTTGGGCTGGGTTGTGTGTTGATGCAAGAAAGTCGAGTTGTGGCTTACGCGTCGAGGCAATTAAAACCGCATGAGAAAAACTATCCGACTCATGATCTTGAATTAGCGGCCATTGTTTTCGCTTTGAAAATATGGAGATACTACTTGTTTGGAGAGAGGTGTCATGTTTACTCTGACCACAAAAGCCTCAAATATTTGATGACTCAAAGAGATTTGAATCTGCGACAAAGACGTTGGCTTGAGTTGTTGAAAGATTATAAACTCATCATTGATTATCACCCGGGAAAGGCTAACGTGGTTGTCGATGCTTTAAGTCGTAAATCGTTGTTTGCTTTGAGAGCGATGAATGTTCACCTGTCCATTTCATCCAATAATGTGTTAGTAGCTGAATTAAAGGCCAAACCATTATTAATTCATCAAATACTTGAATCCCAAAAAGTCGACGATGAATTGGTCATTAAATGAGTTGAATGTGAATCAAATGAAGAATCAGAGTTTCGGATTGACGACAATGATTTCTTGATGTTTAAGAGTCGATTATGTGTTCCAAGAAATTCAAAACTTATTTCGATGATTTTGAGTGAGGCTCATAGTAGTCGAATGTCAGTTCACCCGGGAAGTACGAAAATGTACCACGATCTAAAACGTCAATTTTGGTGGCCTGGTATGAAACGAGACATTTCTAACTTTGTTTCGAAGTGTTTGATATGTCAACAAGTGAAAGCAGAACATCAAGTGCCTTCGGGATTACTTCAGCCGATCATGATACCCAAATGGAAATGGGATCGAGTCACGATGGATTTTGTATCTGGTTTGTCGTTGACGCAGAGTAAGAAAGACTCAATTTGGGTTATTGTTGATAGATTGACGAAGTCTGCTCATTTTATCCCTGTCCGTACGGATTTCTCACTCGATAAATTGGCAGAATTATATGTCTCCCAAATTGTTTGATTACATGGAATACCTATTTCTATTGTGTCGAATAGAGACCCGAGATTCACATTACGATTTTGGAAGAAATTACAAGAAGCATTGGGTACCAAGTTGCACTTTAGCACCGGTTTTCATCCCCAGGCTGATGGTCAATCCGAGCAGATAATTCAGATACTCGAGGACATGTTGAGATGTTGTATCCTAGAGTTTTGTGGTTCATGGGAAAGATATTTGCCTTTGGTTGAATTCGCTTACAACAATAGTTTTCAATCAAGCATTAAGATGGCACCTTATGAGGTTTTGTATGGTCATAAATGCCGTACACCGTTGTTTTGGACCGAACTTAGTGAAAGTAAAATCTTCGGGGTTGATTTGATTAAGGATGCTGAGCAGAAAGTTCAAGTGATTCGTGAAAGTTTGAAAGTCGCTTTGAATCGTTAGAAGTCGTATGCAGATTTAAAAAGAAAAGACATTGAATATCAGGTTGGGGACAAAGTGTTTCTTAAAGTCTCACCTTGGAAAAAGGTGCTTAGATTTGGCCGTAAGGGCAAATTGAGTCCGAGGTTCATCGGGCCGTATGAAATATCTGAACGAATTGGGCCAGTTGCATACTGATTGATTTTACCCCCTGAACTTGAAAAGATTCACAACGTTTTTCATGTCTCGATGCTTCGACGTTATAGATCTGATCCATCACATATAATTAATTTATCTGAGGTGGAGATTCAACCTGATTTGAGTTATGAAGAAGAACCGGTTCGTATTTTAGCACGTGAAGTAAAGGAACTGCGAAACAAGAAAATCCCATTAGTGAAAGTACTATGGCTTAAGCACAGGGTCGAAGAAGCTACTTGGGAACTTGAAGACACTATAAAGGATCGATATCCTAACTTATTTGCGGGTAAGATTTTCGGGGACGAAAATTCCTTATGTGAGGGAGAGTTGTGACAGCCCTAATTTGACCTTAGACGGAATGTGGTTTCGGGACCACAAAAGCGAGTCAAAAGTGATTTTAAAAAAAAATTAAATTTGCATATCTTTATGTGTGGAAGTGCATGTGTGAAAATTTGAGATTGTTAATTTAGTTTCATGAATGTGAATTTCATTTGATTGACTTAGTTGAGAACTTAAAAAATATGATAGGTGAATATGTAAGGACCAAATAGTATTAAAATAGGAAAGTTTGGGTTTGCATGTCAAAATGCCAAGTTTATACAAAGTGGTAGGCCAAGTAAGGATTTTCTCCACTAAGTTTATATTATTTATAATTAAATATTGGTAAGTAATTTAAAATAGATGAAAATAAAGATTAATAAAAGAGAAAATAGAAGAGGGTGTTCATCTTCTTCTCCACCTTGCCAAAGCTGAAACAAAAAGGAAGGAAATAGGAAGTTTTCATTAAGGCAATTCGGCAACTTTTTTTTTTATTGGAGGTAAGTTTTGAAATGTTGGTTTTAACTTCCTTTGTATGTTGAGCTAATTGTTAAAATGCATTTCGGCAATGTCATGAAAAATCAAACTTTTATGGTGGTTTGGGCATTAAGCCGTATATCAAGAGGTTAGGAGTAGAGGTTGTTTCATGTTGTATTGAATAAGTAGAGATTATTATGAGGTTGAAATTTGTGGAATTTTAGTTAAGTAATGCTTGGTACATTCGGCCATATGGGTTAATGGAATGTTTATTTTATTTGTTAATTTCTTTTATGAGAAATGGGTAATTGTTAAAGCCGAATGAGTTAGGATGGATAGGAGAGTACAAAATTTATGTTATGTGATAATTTAAGTAGTTGACAGAGACATGGAAGAAGGAATAAATTGATATTCTTATGTTTTGAGAGTGAAAGGTCTAATGAAGATATAGTAAATTTAAATGCATATTTTAGTTTAAATGTTAAGTAGAATTTGGTTAAAATAGCTTGATATATGTGTGTTTGCCGATTATTTTGTTTATCAAGATAATTGAGTGACCAAATTTTGTATTTGAAATTTTGTTTGATTAATTAAAATGGGCATTAAGATGTCGAATTCATGAAATTAGAAGTTTATGAGCTTGATAGATTTTAAATGATTGCTAACCGAAAATGAACTTAGCTACTAAAATATGAAAACGTGAGTTACCGAAGTTGATCTTGTAATGTGTTGAATTATTAGAATAGATGAAAAGTATGTTTGGATATGCATTAAGTTTAAAAGTTAAATTTTAAATTTATGTATGGGCAAATACCGAATCTCTGTATGTGTGACTATGAGAAAGAAGTATAAATTAGGGTTATGATGATTGAGTTATTTTATTTGCTTAGCTGGAGTTGAAGTTCAAGATCAGAGGGAACCAAGTTCGTTCAAAGGGAAAGCGAAAGCGGTGGAGTAGCCGATCGGAGTTGTTCATCCGATTAAAAAGGTAAGTCCTTAGGCAAATTAAGTTGATAAGATATCATAGTATGTATCAGTTATTGGGAATAGAATGTGAAATTTTTGATCAATCCATGTCAATGGGATGATTAAAGGTAAGAAAATACAACACTATGTGTGCTAGATTATGTGGCACTATGTGTGCAAGAAAACATTGCATTATGTGTGCGAATAAGTAAGAGCACTATGTGTGCGGGCTTTCAAATCGAGCACTAAGTGTGCAATGTTGATTATGGAGTATTATTTGTGGAAATCTAAAATGCACTTGGAAATTTAATTGGAAATTTGATTGATAGATGGAGTGACTTGGCTTACGCTTTAATTTTTTTGGTTTGTATATTATATATATATATATATATACATATATATATACGTCAATGGTAGTATATGACAATTGTCATGGTATTTTAATTATGTATATTTAGATTAGGAGTACATGGTGAATTCGGGTAGGTATGTACCAAATGTATAAGGTATGTTTGTGACCTAATATTTCCTTGTGATATCATGGTTAAATTCGGTTAATATGGAGTTAATTATTTAGTTTATAGATGATTGAATTATTATAGTATTAAATTTTCTTAGGACTTCTTGAGTTAACAACTCACTCGGTGTGTTTTTTTTGTTTTACATAGATCATCTTATCAAGGAGAGCTTGGGAACCATCACGAAGTCATCACAACTTTTGTCAACCTTTTGGTACTTTTGTTTTAAACCTTAGTAGACATTATGGCGTGTATAGGATAGAAATTTCTGGGAGGTTTGCTATTTTGGTATAATTCTATATAAAGCCATACGAATATGGCTAAAGTTCTATGTATGAAATTAAAAATGTTTGGTTACAAATCTCAAAACATAAATTGACTTGATTTAGAACTTCATAATTGTGATAGGATTGAATCATATATTTTTACATTATGTACGTGTATTTTGGTCAATAGGGGATAAATCATTAAACGAACAGAAGGGTTTTAATCTGGTAATATTATTCATTAGATTTTTGGTTTCACTATAAAATATTTTTTATTATTTTTTTATCTCAAGTGTTCTATTGAAGAGTTGAGCAGGTTATGTTATATGACCCTATTTTAGTAATCGACTCAGATGTTGGGGTGTTACATTTTTACTTGCGTTGATATAAATTGCTTGACATAGGAAAAGAAGGGTTTCAAAAAGATAAATGTTTTTTCACAACACGACGTTTACGCAACATAGTTTAAAAGCTTCCGCAACAAACAATGTTTTAAAGAGTAATAACAATTTAATATGATTATCATTTTGCTAAACAACTTGAGTTTTAATAGTGAATGAGGCATCCTAAATCTTTGTTAAGAACACAAAGAGGTTTTAAAATAAAACTAATCCTTCAATGAAATCATGTTTTTCGAAAAACACTTTAATGTGACATCGCCAAATTCGGCCATAATGTCTCGGCCAGGTTTGGGGTGTTACATATAGCTACTAGAATTCAACTTTCGCATTTTATGAGATTTAGTCCTTCTCGTAAATTAAACACTTAATAAATAAAATTTTCGTATCAACATTTTTGCATGACATGCCTATTATAATATGGACCATATAATGAAATAAAAATAAACCCTATTTTTGGATTTGATTTGTGGTCCCAAAACCACTGTTCCGATTTCACTGAAAAATATGTTGTTACAGTTTCATTAAGAAATTTTATCATTTAAGTGTTTAATTTGATAAAAAGAACTAAGTTTTGTGAAGTGTAAAACTTGAGTTCTAATAACTATAGGTGTCTAATAGCTATAGAAATTTAAAGTGAGGTCCTTAATTGGTAATTAGTATGTTAGTGAACATTTATGGGATTGGTTTACCTGAAATTTTTAATATGTTATAAGGTTATATAAGTAAATTAGTTAATAAAGGCTAATTAAAATAAAAAATATCATAACTTTTGTGTCCATCTTCTTCCTTAGCCGATTTTAACAAGAGATGAAGCCATAGATAGGGCTTGTCATTCAGTCATGATATCATCCCATTTAGGTATGGTTTTTGTCGTGTTTTTAATGATTTCTGTGTTTTTGAGATCGTTACAGCTTAATCTAACTAGCCCAAGGACTATTTTGAAAAAATGTTAAAGGTTTAGGGTTTTTCTATTTATGAATGTATGTGTATTTTGATGTTAGATGATTAAAAATACATGCTTGTGGTTTGTTAAATAACATTTGTAAAGTGATTTTTGATAAAATTTTCATTTGGGGATTTAATTGAGAAATGTTAAAATTTTGTCGTTAAATTGTGAAATAAATGAAAAATATGGGCTGATATGGTAATAATAGAAATTCAGCTAGCATGGGTAGGGACCAAATTGCATGGATTTTTATTTTTATGAGATAAGGACTAAATTGTAAAAATGTTGAAATATTGGGGGCAAAAGTGTAAAGTTTCCTTAATGTGTATTTTGGACTAAATTGAATAGAATGATAATTAAATAAGTTAATTTTGATTACATTTAGATCAAGAAAAGTGAAATTTAGATTTATATTGGGGAAAAAACAAGGTTTTGGACTAGTCGATCCGTTCCATCATTTTAGCGATCGAGGTAAGTTTGTATGTTAATAAGTATTATTATAATTGTGTTTTAAATGCTTTAATATTGAATAAATTGTGCATACGACCTTTCAAAAATGTTCGATGATGATTCGGCAAATCAGAAATCCTGGTTGAACCTTAGGAATAGATTAGGATACAAATGATATGTCATTAGGGGTTATGTGATGTGGGTGCTGGTCCGTACGTCCTACCGGTGGCTGAGTTATCGGCATGTGTTGCAGATTCTCATTAGCTTGTGTGAGCAGTACCGTGTACTTCATCATGACCATTAGCTTGTGTGAGCAGACCCGTTGATAGCTTGAGAGTGAGCATTACATGTGATATGAGATTGAGATAGCTTTGGCTATGTATTGGCACCTAGGGTCCGAGATTCCCGAGTATTCGATAGTATTCTGAATGGTTCAACAGGTATATCGAAGATATGAAATGATAAGAAATAGATTTTCATCAGTAAAGGTATGTACGGGAACTATATAAACATTGAATTTATGGAGGTTGTGAATTCAAGGTTAATTGTGTGATTGAATATATGTTAACATTATGATTAAATGTTTTGTAATATGTTATGTTCATATTCTTGAATGGTAAGTGAATGGTGAGCTTTGCTTATTATTTCATATGAGCTTACTAAGCTTTATAGCTTGTATTGTTTATTTTTTCATGTTTTATAGTGAAATCAAAGTTAGCTCGGATTTGGGAATCGTCAGAAACTTCATCACAATATCAAGCTATCACTTTGGTACTTTTGAATCTATGTATTTTGGTTATATGGCATGTATAGGAGCTTTGGTCATTTTGGTATATGTTAGTAGTGGATTTAGCCATTTGAATTGGCTTGTAAATGTTAAGTGGTTGGTTATGTATATATATAGCTAAGCGATTAGGCTTATTTTGGTTGATTTAGTTATATATATATATGTGTAAATGGCCTTTGTTATGTATATGGTAAATGCTAGGTAAATGCTTGTTGTGAATGGTTGTTTGTGAATTGACAAATTGAGTACCAAATAGTTGATATTTGGAGATTTGGTATGCATGAAATTTTTGGTAACAAAGTTCATATGTGAAGTACTTAGTTAAGTGATTTGTGAATGTGAATTTTTTGTATGAGATTGAATAATCTAATATGGTACTTGTGCGCCTTGTTTTTTTTAGTGTGAATTAGGCTTGGTATGGTTGGTTTGAATGCCTATTTATGCCTTGTGTTGTTCCATTTGGTTTGTTGTAGGTGTATGCTAATTGGGTGAGAAAAATGGCTTGGTAAATAGCCTATTTTTGTCCAGACGAGTAGAGACACGGGCGTGTATCTCAACCGTGTGTGACACATGGCCAGGTGACACAACCGTGTGTCCCTTGGTGTTTAATTAGAAATCAAGTCAATATGCTCCACACGATCTAGCACACGGGCGTGTGACTTGGCCGTGTGGCATAAGCCAGTATACCCTACAGGTTTGGCATGGCCTAGTACACAGCTTGGCACACGGGCGTGTGAGGCCATTTTGAAGGGCACATGGGCTGGTCACATGGGCGTGTGATTGGCCATGTGACCTAAATCAAAGAGTTACATGGGGTCGGACACGGGGCTGGGACACGGTCATGTGATCTCATTTTGAATGTCCACACGACTTGTGACACAGGCGTGTCTTTGGCCGTGTGAGATACATGGTCGGGCCACACAGGCATGTGACCCCTGTATTTTACAAAATTTTCTAAGCTTTCTAAAATTTCCTAAGTTATCAGTTTAGTCCCGAACCACTCCTAATGCATGTTTTGGGCCTTGCAGTCTCGTATTAGGGACAATGTGAATGACGTTGAACGATTATTACATGAAATTAGAAAATGTATGTAAAATGTATGTTTAATTGTATAGTATGATTGGTAATGCAGGCGTTGAATACAGATGAAGGGTGTTACACCATGTGTCTCACATGGCCAAGGGACACGTCCGTGTCACAGGTCATGTGAACATTTGAAATGAGATTACATGGCTGTGTCCCAGCCCGTGTTTGACCCCGTGTAACTCACTGACTTGGGTCACGTGGCCAACCACACGCCCGTGTGACTAGCTCATGTACCCTTCGAAATGGCCTCACACGTCCATGTGCCAGGCCGTGTGTTAAGCAGTGTGAAAATTGGAGAGTATACTGACTTGTGCCACACAGCCAAGCCACACACCCGTGTGCTAGGCCATGTGAAGCTACTGACTTGGTTTCTAAATAAACTTCAGGGGACACAGGGCCATATCACCTGGCCATGTGCCACACACACCTGAGACACACGTCTGTCTCTCTGCCCATGTGGAAAAAAGTAATGTAACACCCTTAACCCGTATCCGTTGCCGGAATAGGGTTATGAGGCATTACCGATCAATTCACAACATATAGCATACATTTTATCAAGCATAAAGCATTCATTCACATAAATCATACAACACAATCACATTGTCCCTTATAAGGGCCAACGAGGGCTTAAACATGTTTCAGAAGTGATTCGGGATTAAACAGATAACATATGAAAATTTTGGAAACTTAGAAAAATTTCAACCATACTAGGGTCACACGCCCATGTGAACAGGCCGTGTGCCTCACACGGCTCCAGACATGCCCATGTTTCAGGCCGTGTGGAAACAGGGCATACATACTGACTTGGGTCACACGGCCAGCCACACGCCTGTATGGCTAGCTCGTATCTCTTCGAAGTGGCCACACATGTCCATGTCGTAACTGTGACACTCTTCACTCGTACCCGACATCGGGATAGGGTTCAAAGCACACTGGGACTTTGCATTTTGAAACGTACCAATTTGGGTCACCGGCTTTACTTCAAATTTAAAACTTTTCACCTACAAACAACTCGTCCTTTATATAGGTCTACGAGGCCTTAGACACACCCTAAGGCAGTTCGGGACAAAACCAGGGGTGTTCGACAGACCCTGGATATCTTAGGAATACTTCCCTAATTTGAAGTATCATACGCCCATATGAATGGGCCGTGTGGTCACACACGGCTGTGTGATTCGGGACATGCCCATGCCCTTCGGCCGTGTGCAACACTGACTTATCAACACGGTCATAGCACACGCTCATGCTACCTGCCCTTGGGTAACACTGTCTTTTAGACATAGCAGGGACACACGCTCATGTGGCTTACTCGTATGCACTACTGATATAAAATTTTAAGTGCAGGGGACACACAGCCATAGCCCACACCCATGGAAAGGAACCGTGTGTCACGCACGGCTTAGACACACGCCCATGTGTCTAACTATGTAGACCCTAATAGGCTATCTTACAAGCCTTTGGTCACCCTTTCTACCATCTATACTTAATGGTCATCAATTTTTGAAATAAAACATGACTACGCGTTTGTAAATATTTGATGAATCATATTGTATGGAAACCTCATATCATTGGTTTCATACATGAAAGGTTATTTCCCATTTAGTGTTTATGGGTTCCCATGTCACTTTAATTCGTCTAAAATTGGCTCGTTCATGTGACTCATTGCCAATTGGTAACAACCCATCACATATAAATTAAATCATGCATAGATTGGTAGGTCATAGACTACTTCAATTAAGCCAATTTTCATGGCCATATACAAAGAAATAAACATATTTTTACATGCATTCATTTGGCAAAGCAAATGACACATATAACAAAATACTCAAAAATCCTATACATGCCATTGAACAAAATAGAAATGTCATTATACCAAAGCTTGTCGAGTTGATAGTGTGTTGGCTCTCCAATCGTCTTCAAGTCCTTATGAGTCCTTGAGCTCTGTGAGACAAGGAAAAAGGGAGAGGTAAGCATTTACATGCTTAGTAAGCTCGAATAACAGAAAAGTAAACTTACCAAGTATTTAACATGCATCCATGATAGATAAGGAAACCAACAATTATTAAATGGTTCCCTATTACATGCACTCAATCAATAAGTTAGTAACATAATCAAGCATCATATAATTTAACTAGATGAGCTCATCATTCAACATCTCATTTACACAAACATCTCATGTTAATCTCGCTGAGTTTTTAGGAAATCTCGATGGAATACCCATTAACCATCAATTCATACGAATGATCATTCCCTATACGCACTCCCGCGAACCTCACATTTTATGGCGGGATTACCAGTCTAGGCTAAATCCCCCATTTTATGAACTCATAAGGTGATGTCGGGATTACTAGTCCAAGTTAAGTCCTTTAATACGAAAAATGTAACACCCCTATCCCGTATCCGTCGCCAGAATAGGTGAAGGGGCATTACCAGACTTGAAACTCATATCAAAACAGTAATTTTTTTTTTGAGAACATTCCTTTAGATAAATACTAAAGATAGTCAGGGATACAAATTTAAACTTCTATAAGTACACATTCAAAAGATGCCATTTTCGCATGGCTTATATACATTAACCAAAATATTCTTGACCTTTGGTCTATTATATACATGCCATAAAATAATTCAAAACATAACAAGAATAACAAGCGGTGGATAGTGATAGTGTGACTAGTTCTTTGACGATCCCCGAGTCTGTAGCTTCTAAATGAGATCTATAAACAGAGGAAACAAAGTAAGCGGAGTAAGAATTACAATGCTTAGTAAGTTTTAAGCGGTGTCAACAGATAACAATCAAATTATAACATAGTTGTTAGTATTTTTATTTCACTCTTCCTTGGGCATACCATCCCTTTACCGAATATGCACATCTCATCATATACAATAGGCGATAAACTTTCACATAAAAGTGAGCTCATGTGACATAGATATATTGTATAATTTCACATAACCTTTCACACTGATCCAATGTCACATAATCATAGGAATAGTCTCATAGATTGCTCACGTATGCATCACATAACTACCTTATGATTTAGTTCAAATCAAGCTCACATATAAACTTGGAGTACATACCTGTTTAACCTTTCGTATTAAATATATTTATAAGTAATTCTTATTGCGAAGTCTTATACTTTAAACTCTACTCGGATCATCAGCGAGACCTTTAGCTCAGATGAAATCTCCACACGAGTCAGCGGGTCTTAACCCAGACATAGTCACCACATATGGTCATCTGGTCTTTAATCCTGGGTTTACATCATAGAGTTTCATGCATATTTTTTCACATGTTACAACATTCACATCAACTATCATATTTGTAATTTCATTTACCTCATCAAATATCTAATAAAACACACCTTCCGCCGTTTGTCATTTGGCCACAATATATATATATATACACATCTCATACATATCTCACATTAGCCATTTGGCTTTACCGCATGTCCATCTCATACACGTTTCGCATTATCCATTCGGCTTTACCTCATATCCATCTCATACACATTTTGCATTAGCCATTCGGCTTTACCACATATATACACTTCCACGTTCATCACATTGGCCATTCAGCCTTGTCACATATATGCATGTTCACATTCATCACATTGGCCATTCGACCTTATCACATATATGCAAGTTCACATTCATCACATTGGCCATTTGGCCTTATCACACATACGCATGTTCACATTAATCACATTGGCCATTCGGCCTTATCACACATATGCATGTTTACATTCATCACATTGGCCATTCGGCCTTATCACACATATGCATGTTCACATTCATCACATTGGCCATTCGGCCTTATCACATATATGCATGTTCACATTCATCACATTGGCCCTTCGGCCTTATCACATATATGCATGTTCACATTCATCACATTGGCTATTCGGCCTTATCTCATATATGCATGTTCACATTCATCACATTTGCCATTCGGCCTTATCTCATATATACACATAAACAATTAATAACATAAAATCCTAAATCAAAATATAAATTTTCATGTATTCACATCATTCACATTCATCACATAAAATCCTAAATCAAAATATAAATTTTCATGTATTCACATCACAATTATCCAAATATACTTCACATACCACATATACTTTCATGTATACACTTTGTCTTGGCTGAATCTACATCTATCATTTTCCGATGAATAATTCAATTTCAAGCCATACTATCATTTCATATTCGAATACTTATAAACTTACAATTTCACAAATTTTAATATCAAAGATCCATCTAACACTCATATATCATTTTATAATATCACAATTTAGAATTCACGTATGGGTTTAATCAATAGCTTATGAGCAACTAAAACAAGTTTTATCCATGTTTAAAACATAACCACAAATTCTCTACAAGCTGTTTTCCTGAGCAACAGTCGTTAAATTATTTGTAAATGGGGCTACGAAATTCCAAATTATGTGCCGTTAATTTTCCATGAAAATAGACTCGTATATCCTCTATCCACAAAATTTTCAGAATTTTTGGTTTGGCCAATCAATACCAGATTTTTCTTAAATTTTCCCCTATTTTACTGCTTAACTACTCTGACTACTCTTCACTAAGAATTTAATTTCTCATTGTACAGAATTCAAAATATGTTTTTGTTTTTTTGTTTGAAACTAGACTCATTAAGGAGTCAAACCATATAATTTTATCTTATAATCATTTTTGTACCATTTATAATGATTTTCCAAATACTGAACAGGGGATTTCGGAGCCATTCTGACTCCGTCTCACACAACTTTGAAAATCTCATTATCGGCAACCCCTTTACTTACACGATTTCTTTTATACGAAACTATACGCGTCAAGCTTTAATTACATAATTTATTTAGCCTTTAACTCAACTCCCACAATTTATGGTAATTTTTCCAAAACACGCTACTGCTGCTGTCCCTAGCAGATTTATACAATTCACTCTGTAAAGTTCTCATTCACATATTTAAAACATAATATCATATATGCCATCATTTAGAAAAGTCATTGACCTTAACGTATATACATAATTCATATTCATCCTGTTTTTAAACTTAAAACTTACAAAGGAATCAAACTCAAATACTTAAGAACTTACCTAGTATCTTTCTGGGTAGTTACGTGTCGGCTATTTCGTCACTTTAGCTTTCACCTTATCCGAAGTTGCCCCTATGTGCTCTTAGGCTTAATTGAGTAAATTAAGTATATCAACTTCATATACTTCACTTAATCAAAGCAAGAAATACAATTATCCTCACTATCTCACACATATACGTTCAGTCAATCATTACTATGTTACAAGTCAAGCCTAGCTTAGGCTAGATCGAACATATATAATCTTTTAACTCAATTTACGAATCAAGACATATTAGTTATCAAGGGTTGACCATGATACATAGTGAGCTCCATTTTTTTTTTAACTCATATTCGGCACATAAAAACATACACAAAATTTTCCACACAAGCTAGTATTTTAGTAATTAATATGATACAAGTTAAACCAAAAGTTTACAATAAAATTACAAGGTACATACATAGGGCCCATATACATGTTTATTTTAAAACACCACCCTTTAAACCCTCTAGCTCTACTTACAAAAGACTCTCATAACTAAAATCCATAAGTAAGTCATCCAATTCCACCATTTCAATAAGTATTTTATACCAAATCTAATAACTAAATGTTATTAATGAGATTCATACCAAGACCGAATATTCATTAACAACCAAAGCATATATTCAACAATTTAACAATGTGTTTAACCTCCATGGCCGAATAGATCGTTTCTATTCCATTTAACTACCATAATTTAAAGTATTTAAATCAAGTTCATGAGTTTCTAATGTCATTACTTCAACCATTCAAAGCCTATCTAATTTCTCAAATAGATTTCTAATACAAGAATTAAGCCAACCTACTAACCTTAACAGCCACTACATATGTACAAAAATTTATCCACCCTAGCCTATAGTTCATTCGGCCATTCTTCACTCAACCAAACAAAATTTCATAGCAAACTCCTATGACTGAGCACACACATATACTTACATCCCAATACTCATAATATTCAAAATCCACATTTTAATAAATTATCTTAAACAATGCCGAATCCTTAAGTGATTAAACATCAAATTTTACCCAATTCAAAACATATAAACGACATTTATTCATGACATCAAGCATCTTTATTTCGGCTATTACTAGTATAAGCATTAACCATTCATGTTTTTAGAAAGACCAATTTCTTTCCTCAACACATTCATCATCAAAATTCAAATAAAACAATCAAAATTCCTTCCTTTATAACCATAACCGAATGCTCCATTCACCCATCATTATTGAAAATTTTAGCATGGGCTAAGCAAGAACCATGATAATTTACCTAAAACAAGTAAACATTTCACAAATTTAACACAATATACTAACCTCCTAAAGATTCAAGTGACCGAAATTCCTCCTCCTTTCTTTCTTCTATTCGCCAAGTTGAACAAAGAGAGAACTTTGTTTTCATCACCAAATTTCCTTATTTTTATTTAAAGTATAAAACCATTTAACTAAAATTAATACATATTTTAATATGAGTTCATCATCTTGGCCGGCCACTACTAGCAAAAGGGGTTATTTGACATGAAAGTCCAAGCATTCTTATAACATGCATTAATAAGTTACTTCAACATTTGCCTAACACATTTCTAAATTTTCTCACATAAGTCCTATTTAATAATTTCGCATACAAATGATAAAATTAAAGTATGAACCTTCCACACATTCATATTCACATATAATAAGCATCGAATATGACTGTTAATTATTTTTATGACTCGGTTTCGCGGTCCCGAAACCACTTTTCGACTAGGGTCAGATTAGGGGTGTCACAACTCTCCCCCCCTTTAGGGATTTTCGTCCCCGAAAATTTCTACTGATGCATAGTTTAGGATAACGTCCTCTTATTGAATTATATCCATATAAACATTAGCTCATCGATAGCAATTGTAATTCATTATTGATTTTGCATCGATCTATAAAATCATTTTCTTATCTTAAAACAAATAAATAAACATTTCTACAAGTATGCACATATATCTCATTTTCTTGATTTCATAAGCAATAATCACTTAATTTAATTCACAAATGCATTTCAAACACATATTAAGCACATATTAACATGTATAATTTACATCATCAACCCACATATTTGTAACCCACATTTTCATTCATGTATAAGCTGTAACCTGACCGAAAGTACACATATACTCAAACATCCCAATAAATATCCTTTATAACTCCATCATATCTCACTATTCAACTTAACCTATTTCCAACAGAAAATCAACTTCCACATACCTAAACATTGAATTCATTTAGCACATTCAATCATCGTTAACGATACCCGTATACAATTGATTTGGCATAAAGCCTCATATAGTATACCGGCATGGGATTTATTTTAGCACATAACCCATATATCCAAAATTATCAGCATTCATCAAAAATTCTTACAGACTTTCAAATGTCGAGCTTAATCGAAATAATTTCTTGAACATGATTAACAAAAATAAGGGTCATTTAGCAATAGCACATATGACTTCATATACCAAGCATCCCCTAAACTAAATCCATAACACATTTATAACATGAATTCATTTCTTAACAACATATCCACCATCTTAAATCAATGCCTTTGTTCCATACGAGGTCTTACATGAATCTTGTTTTACTCGCTTAATGTCTACTGACCGATCTCGCACGCATAGTGCTCGGTTGAAGAACTTGCACTCTTAGTGCCTCTAATCATTTGCACACATAGTGCCCCTATTCATTTGTTGTTACACATTGAAATGACTTAACCAAGTCTATAAACATCATGTATGTACACTTTTAAACATATCCTTTCATTTAACTTTGAATTCGTATAGTAATGAACACTTAAACTTTGTTCAAATTACCAAAGACGAAGCCTACTAGGCACGAAGGCGAATACACATCACCAAGATGAATGCTCTTGGGACTTAGCCGGATATAACACCAAGACGTATGCTCTTCGGGACTTAGCCGGATATAACACCAAGACGTATGCTCTTGGGACTTAGCCGGATATAACACCAAGACGTATGCTCTTCGGGACTTAGCCGGATATAACACCAAAGACGTATGCTCTTGGGACTTAGCCGGATATAACTCCAAAGACGTATGCTCTTCGGGACTTAGCCGGATCATATATAACTCTCAATTCTCATGTACATATACATATATAACAATACACATTAGTATATCATTTACATTACATGAATACTGAACACAACATGCTTATCGACCATTCAACTTTCGGCCCATAGCCACATACAAAGATCACATTTATAGTCATAACACTCTTTCAAAATTGCATCACTTATACCCTTATAATTCAATCCAAATCAAAATTCAAATACGAGTACATGATATGTACCTGATCAACTTAATAATTTAAGCATATCCAAGTGAAGTTATATCGCAAATTCTCATAGTCAGAAGCTTGCTACAGCTCGATCGGGATCAAGATTCATTACAATACAACAAACACATTTTAATAGTCAAAAATCATCACACTATCATTTTATCACTTTATGGCATGTATAAATAGACTCACGCATGCTACGTTAGTCCTAGAATCGACTAAATCTAATACGATCACGGCTTCCCATAAGCCAATCCAAGCCGAGATCCGATGGTGCTACCTCAAGGGCCGATCACAAGGGCTCGTGCAAAACAATTTAAAGAAGTCATATAGCTTTAGTTCAAGATGTGTGGGATGATGTCAATGCTAGACCTATCGAACCAGCTTAGTGGCCATTTTGAAATCCATGCCGAACTTTTCTACAAGTTCATTTCAGCTCACCAAGCTCATCTTCGTTCAAGTTAGCTCCCATGTAGCTCCACACCAGCTCATTAGCTCGGAACCAGCTCATTATCAGCTCACGAGTTTAGGCCCAGCTCGGGTTTAGCTCATGAATTAACCATCAGCTCATGAAGTTCACTTTTAATTCAGTTGACTACTATTGACTTTTTAATTAATAAGTTCAATAATTAGTTAATTAATATCCTACATATTAAATTTAGTTCACATTAGTTATATTAAGTATGTCTTAAAAGTGTTTATTGATGATAATTAAATTTGTCATAACCAAATTTAATGTTGATATTTGTGTTCACATTAGTTTGAATTAATTATGTTCACATTTCTTGTAGGAACATAATGGACATAAGGAGATTAAAAGCAAGCATGAATCTTGAAGGTGCATGGACGGTTGGGGGCTTGAATCTCTTAGGTGCATGTTCGCCAAGTGCATGTATGACCATATTCAATGTCTTTAAGGTTCATGAATGTTTCCATTCATGTATGGTGTGCTATCTCTTCATTCTCCAAGGTGACCATTCGCCAAAGGGCACTCACACATGCATGAAGATAGCTTGGCCAATTAGCTTCCCCATGACTCTCCTTAATTGTTCACACCTATGTTCACATGGCAAGACCATTCGGTTCACCTTGTTCACACTAGAAGACTCTTCAACATTCGGTTTCACACACATGATGGCCTTTGGAGTGTCCACAATTAATTCATACTTTTGGCCAAACATTGCTTTATTTAACAAGGTTGGTCGAATCTACAAGTGACCATTGGATATCATGCATTCACTTTGAGTTTTCTTAAGCATGAAGATGCATTCATCCACCATTCCCAAAACCGAATCTGGTCATGCATATTAAGAGTTATTTTTCTAGAATTTTCTTTTAATTAATGTGTAAGTATGAAAGGCCATTCGGCTACCTAGACTTAGGCTTATAAATACATGTTCAATTTCCATGTAAAGGACTTTTGAAACTTTTGTTAATGTTATGTCGCCAAAATCGTGAGGCAAACTTTTCTTATATTTCGCTCAAAGATTCGTTTGGCGTTCCTAGTGTTCTAGTTGTGTCAACCGTGTTCTTTGTCGAACCCGAACTTATCACTATCGTAGTGTGGCGCTCAACATACCGAGGTTCCTATCTTGTTAGATAGTGGGTCGAGGTTTCCTTACCAAACCTATAACCGAACTCAAAAGGCTAAATCAACGGTCGATACCATTTCGGTATTTGGTTCTTGAAAGTACCTTTAGTAGTTCAAACCCCTTCTTTCTTCTTACCTAATCGAACCTAAACCGACCAATTTGTTCATACCATTTTGTTCCTACCCTTTCGTTCCTACCATTCCATTCGTACCCCTCTTTCTACCCTGACTATACCTTCAACTCAACTAATCCTTACGTAACTTCTCATAGACGATCGGACAATCTACATACGACTCGACTCTTCTCGAGACGGTTCGTATCATCTGGTATCAGAGCTACCTAAAACGAGAAGCTTAGACGTTCGAAGCGAAGCATTCCCGAGGTAGGTTCAGAAAAAAAAAAGAAAAAAAAAAAGAGTATAGAAATTTTTTTTTTTTGTATACCGAAGTTTTCTTATTTCGATTAATTTGTTATTGTGGCTATAAAAACAAAAATCTACGCAGCCGAAGAAAAAAAATCATGTACAAAAGTGATTTTATTGTATTTAGCTTGTCGATATAGTACAACAAAAAAAAAGTTATACAAGTTAAAAAAAAATAAAAAAAAATTCGAAAAAAAAATTCGAAAAAAAAATAGAAAAAAAAGAAAAAGAGTGATTTATGCAAATCAATTGATACTTGATCGTCAAGCTTTGATTTGATATAGTTCCCGACCCTTCTTCTATTCTACTCTCCTTAATTCGCCACATTTTTTTTAGCCAATTCCCTATTCTTTCAGCCTACCCTATATCGAATACATCAATCACTTGCTATCCCTTTTGAACCGACCACCTAGACCAAGGACCGAGCCTTAACGAATCTGCTTACGAAATTACGAGAAAAGTCAAGAGAGGTAAAAGGCAAGAGAGCGTGAGCGCATTCGAGGGGAGGTAAAAGCCGAACTAAGAGTGTAAACACGAGTGTGAGTGTCATCAAGCTTCTTTCTTTCTGAGCGGATTGAGAGGATTTGTTTGTGAGGCTATCTTAAACGAATAGATGTCCCAAAATAGTGGACAAAACATGGAAGAACAACAAGGGCGACAACCCGTCAAAAACGTACCAGATTTGCAAATGCAAGCCCTTTTGCGTAAGATGGAACGATTACTTGATCGAAGGCTTAATCCTCTTGAAGATCGACTCTACCAAGTCGAGGCCCAAAGACAACGCGATGAATATCCTGAAGTTGCTCGGCAAAGACGTGAAGGGCCCGATCAACAACGAAGACAACCAAGGGTTCAAGATGATGTTGTTAATGAAAATAGTGAAGATGAAAGCGATCACGGGTCTAACATAAGCCTAGAAGGAGACGCCCCAAACCGTGGACAAGTAGATCAAGGCGGAAGATGATGACTTGAAGAATATCAAACTCTCTATTCCTCCTTTTCAAGGTAAATCTGATCCTGAGGCGTACCTTGAGTGGGAGAAGAAAATCGAACTAGTGTTCGAATGTCATAACTACTCTGAAAATAAGAAAGTCAAACTCGCCGCAATTGAGTTTTCAGATTACGCAATGATATGGTGGGATCAATTGACCACTAGTCGGAGGCGTAACGGGGAGCATCCCATTTCCACTTGGACCGAAATGAAGGCGGTTATGCGACGACGATTCATTCCATCCTACTATCATCGGGAGTTGCATCAAAAACTCCAAAATCTCATCCAAGGGACGAAGAGTGTGGAAGATTATTATAAAGAAATGGAAGTGGCTATGATCCGTGCCGATATACAAGAAGATCGAGAAGCCACAATGGCTCGCTAGCAGGACTTAATCGAGAGATTGCAAATGTCGTAGAACTGCAACATTACATTGAGGTTGTGGACATGGTCCACATGGCTATCAAAGTGGAGAAGCAGTTGAAGCGAAAAGGTACCACCCGAGCCTACCCTAACACCAATCCTTCTAAATGGGGCCAAAGCACAAGCAAGGGTTTTCCAACAAATTGAACGAAGGATTCTTCAACAATATCTAAGGCAAATAAGCCTATTGCCGAGTCAAGTAAAGGTAAGGCTCCTGAAAGTTCCACCGCCCATTCAAGGGACATAAAGTGCTTCAAGTGTCTTGGTTGTGGACATATAGCGAGTCAGTGCCCGAATAGACGTACCATGGTGATAAGGGCCGACGGTGAGATTGAAACGGAGGACAAGGAAGAGAACGATGCTGAATCGAATTCCGAAGTTGAGGAGGACTTAGAACAACCCGTTGAAGGTGAGTTACTCGTCGTCAAGCGAAGCCTAAGTCTTCAAAGTGTGGAAGAGGAACAACAACGTGAGAACATTTTTCATTCGAGATGTCAAGTGCAAGGGAAAGTGTGTAGCATCATAATCGATGGAGGGAGTTGGACAAACGTAGCAAGCACCCTCATGGTGGAAAAGTTGGGGCTGTCAACCACCAAGCACCCGTATCCATACAAGCTCCAGTGGCTTAACGATGGTGGTGAACTCAAAGTGACAAAACAAGTCCTAGTGTCCTTTAGCATCGGGAAGTATTCTGATGAAGTATTATGTGATGTAGTGCCGATGCACGCGGGCCATTTGCTTCTAGGACGACCATGGCAGTTCGACCGACGGGTGATGCATGATGGTTACACTAATAGATACTCCTTCAAACATCTTGGCAAGAACATGACACTTGCACCCCTCACTCCGAAGCAAGTGTACGAGGATCAACAAAAACTTAAACTTTCAGTGGAACAAGCGAGAGAAAAAGAAAAGAGTGCAAAAGAGAAAATTAAGGAAAAAGAGAGAGAAAAGACTAAAAATGTGAGAGAAAATGAAAAGAAACAAAAACAAGTAAAAAGGGGAGAGGAAAAAGAAAGTGGAAAAATGAGTGTGTTTTCGAGGGTTAGTGATATCCATGACGATGTTTTTGAGATGACCTATGTATGTATTTGTGTACAAGGAGGTATTGTTGAATACTAACGAGTTACCTGAAAACTTGCCTGCTTCTGTATTGTCTTTGATTCAGGAATTTGAAGACATATTTCCGGACGAAATACCAAGTGGGCTGCCCCCTATCCGAGGCATCGAACATCAAATAGACTTAGTACCGAGTCGCACTACCCAACCGTCTCCGCTTATCGGAGTAATCCCAAGAAACGAAGGAATTGCAAAAGCAAATTTCTGAACTCCTAGACAAAGGATACATCCGAGAGAGCTTAAGTCCTGTCGCGGTGCGGTCTTGCTTGTACCCAAGAAAGATGGGTCGTGGCGGATGTGCGTGGATTGTCGCGCCATCAACAAAATCACTATCAAGTATCGACACCCGATACCCCGTCTTGACGACATGCTTGACGAATTAAGTGGAGCCCAGATTTTCACGAAAATCGATCTTAAAAGTGGCTATCATCAAATACGAATGCGAGAAGGTGATGAATGGAAGACGACTTTCAAAACGAAATTGGGTTTGTACGAATGGTTGGTAATGCCATTCGGCCTTACAAATGCTCCCAGCACTTTTATGAGATTGATGAACCATGTATTACGTGCGTTTATTGGTAAATTTTGTGTTGTATACTTTGACGATATCTTGGTCTACAGCAAAACTTTAGAGGAGCACGTACCACATTTACGAGCGGTGTTGGAAACTTTACGAAAAGAGGTATGCTAACCTCAAAAAGTGTTCATTTTGCACTGATAAAGTTGTGTTTTTAGGTTATGTCGTGAGTGCCAACGGTTTGGAGGTGGATCAAGAAAAGTTCAAGCGATTCAAGAATGGCGCGTCCGATTTAACATTAGCCAAGTTCAAGCTTCCATGGATTGGCTAGCTTCTACCTTCGATTTGTGCCCAACTTTAGTACCATTGCAGCACCCTTAACAAGCGTGATTAAGAAAAACTCCGCATTTCACTGGTCTGAAGATCAAGAACGTTCATTTAATTTGCTTAAAAATGTCTTGTGAAAGCTCCTCTATTGTCCCTTCCAAATTTTACTAAAACATTTGAAATTGAGTGTGACGCTTCGTGTAGGGATTCAATGTGTTGACCCAAGATGGAAGACCGGTGGCGTGCTTGGTGAGAAATTAAGTGGCGCTTCCTCAATTATCCAAAGGTACGACAAAGAGATGTATGCCTTGATTCGATCACTTGAAACTTGGCAGACTATCTAAGATCAAGGAGTTCGTGATTCATTCGATCATGAAGCACTTAAGTTTATTAAAGGTCAAGATAAACTCAACAAACGACATGCAAAATGGGTCGAGTATTTAGAGTCATTTCCTATGTCATCAAATACAAGAAAGGTAAAGAAAATGTAGTGGTCGATGCCTTGTCACGAGATATACCTTATTGACCACTCTTGATTCTAAGTTACTTGGTTTTTATCATATGAAAGAGTTGTATGCTAATGATGAGGATTTTGGAAATATATATGCTGCTTGTGAAAATGGGTCTTTTGAGAAATTTTTCAGTACGAAGGGTTTCTTTTTAAAGAAAATAGGTTGTGTATACCACAAGGCTCCATTCGAGAGTTACTTGTGTTGGAGGCGCATAGTGGTGGCCTAATGGGACACTTTGGAATAAGCAAGACATTGTCAACCCTCCATGAACATTTTTTATCGGCGCGAAATGCGAGAGACGTGGAGCGGATCTGTGAACGCTGCCTAATTTGTAAACGGGCTAAGTCGAAGGTCCAACCTCATGGACTTTACACACCACTTCCCATTCCCGACACCCCGTGGACCGATGTCTCTATGGATTTTATTCTTGGATTACCAAAACTAAGACAGGAAGGACTCAATCTTTGTTGTAGTCGATAGATTCTCTAAAATGTCACATTTTATTTCTTGTGCTAAACCGATGACGCTGTGCATATTGCTAATTTTTTTAGGAAATTGTAAGATCGCATGGATTACCAAGAACGATTGTTTCCGATCGAGATACAAAGTTCTTGAGTCACTTTTAGCGGACATTATGGGGAAAACTTGGGACGAAGTTATTGTTTTCAACCACTTGTCATCCCCAAACGGATGGCCAAACCGAGGTGGTAAACCGAAGTTTTGTCAACTTTGTTTGCAGCGTTGGTACGAAAGAACCTCAAGACGTGGGAAGAATGCTTACCCCACATCGAGTTTGCTTATAATCGCTCTGTTCACTCAGCAACCAAATTCTCTCCTTTTGAGACTGTCTATGGATTTAATCCTCTTACTCCTCTTGATTTATTACCTTTTCCCGTTGATCAATTTGTCCATACAGATGCAAGGAAAAAGGCTAAATTTGTCAAGGATTTACATAGGAAAGTTCGAGAGAATATTGAATCTCGAACCGAGCAATACGTCCAACGAGCCAACAAAGGACGAAAACGAGTTGTATTTGAACCCGAGACTGGTCAGGTGCACATGAGAAAAGAAAGGTTTCAGCTCAACGAAGATCTAAGTTGTTGCCGCGAGGAGACGGCCCTTCCAAGTCATCGAGTGAATCAATGAAAATTGTGATAAGCTTGACTTACGGTGAGTACAATGTTAGTGCTAGTTTTAATGTCTCGACTTGACTCCTTTCGATGTAGATACCGACTTGAGGACAAGTCATTTTCAAGAGGGGGAGGATGATACGATCACGGCTTCCCATAATCCAAGTCCAAGCCGAGATCCGATGGTGCTACCTCAAGGGCCGATCACAAGGGCTCGTGCAAAACAATTTAAAGAAGTGTTATAGCTTTAGTTCAAGATGTGTGGGATGATGTCAATGCTAGACCTATCGAACCGCTTAGTGGCCATTTTGAAATCCATGCCGAACTTTTCTACAAGTTCATTTCAGCTCACCAAGCTCACCTTCATTCAAGTTAGCTCCCATGTAGCTCCACACTAGCTCATTAGCTCGGAATCACTCATTATCAGCTCACGAGTTTAGGCCCAGCTCGGGTTTAGCTCATGAATTAACCATCAGCTCATGAAGTTCACTTTGAATTCATTTGACTACTATTGACTTTTTAATTAATAAGTTCAATAATTAGTTAATTAATATCCTACATATTAAATTTAGTTCACATTAGTTATATTAAGTATGTCTTAAAAGTGTTTATTGATGATAATTAAATTTGTCATAATCGAATTTAATGTTGATATTTGTGTTCACATTAGTTTGAATTAATTATGTTCACATTTCTTGTAGGAACACTTAATGGACATAAGGAGATTAAAAGCAAGCATGAATCTTGAAGGTGCATGGACGGTTGGGGGCTTGAATCTCTTAGGTGCATGTTCGCCAAGTGCATGTATGACCATATTCAATGTCTTTAAGGTTCATGAATGTTTCCATTCATGTATGGTGTGCTATCTCTTCATTCTCCAAGGTGACCATTCGGCCAAAGGGCACTCACACATGCATGAAGATAGCTTGGCCAATTAGCTTCCCTATGACTCTCCTTAATTGCTCACACCTATGTTCACATGGCAAGACCATTCGGTTCACCTTGTTCACACTAGAAGACTCTTCAACATTCGGTTTCACACACATGATGGCCTTTGGAGTGTCCACAATTAATTCATACTTTTTGGCCAAACATTGCTTCATTTAACAAGGTTGGCCGAATCTACAAGTGACCATTGGATATCATGCATTCACTTTGAGTTTTCTTAAGCATGAAGATGCATTCATCCACCATTCCCAAAACCGAATCTGGTCATGCATATTAAGAGTTATTTTTCTAGAATTTTCTTTTAATTAATGTGTAAGTATGAAAGGCCATTCGGCTACCTAGACTTAGGCTTATAAATACATGTTCAATTTCCATGTAAAGGACTTTTGAAACTTTTGTTAATGTTATGCTGCCAAAATCGTGAGCCAAACTTTTCTTATATTTTGTTCAAAGATTCGTTTGGCGTTCCTAGCGTTCTAGTTGTGTCAACCGTGTTCTTTGTCGAACCCAAACTTATCACTATACGTAGTGTGGCGTTCAACATATCGAGGTTCCTATCTTGTTAGATAGTGGGTCGAGGTTTCCCTTACCAAACCTATAACCGAACTCAAAGGGCTAAATCAACGGGTCGATACCATTTCGGTATTTGGTTCTTGAAAGTACCTTTAGTAGTTCAAACCCCTTCTTTCTTCTTACCTAATCGAACCTAAACTGACCAATTTGTTCATACCATTTTGTTCCTACCCTTTCGTTCCTACCATTCCATTCGTACCCCTCTTTCTACCCTGACTATACCTTCAACTCAACTAATCCTAACGTAACTTCTCATAGACGATCAGACAATCTACATACGACTCGACTCTTCTCGAGACGGTTCGTATCAAAATCGTGGCTCTGATACCAAATAAAATGTAACACCCCTATCCCGTATCCGTCGCCAGAATCGGTGAAGGGGCATTACCAGACTTGAAACTCATATCGAACAAGAAATTTTTTTTGAGAACATTCCTTTAGATAAATACTAAAGACAACAATGATACAAATTTAAACTTCTATAAGTATACATTCAAAAGATGTCATTTTCGCATGGCTTATATACATTAACCAAAATATTCTTGACCTTTGGTCTATTCTATACATGCCATAAAATAATTCAAAACATAACAAGAACAAGCGGTGGATAGTGATAGTGTGACCGATTCTTTGACGATCCCCAGTCAGTAGCTTTCAAATGAGATCTATAAAACAGAGGAAACAAAGTAAGCGAGTAAGCATTACAATGCTTAGTAAGTTTTAAGTAGTGTCAACAGATAACAATCAAATTATAACATAGTTGTTCGTATTTTTATTTCACTCTTCCTTCGGGCATACCATCCCTTTACCGAATATGCACATCTCATCATATACAATAGGCAGATAAACTTTCACATAAAAGTGAGCTCATGTGACATAGATATATTGTATAATTTCACATAACCTCTCACACTGATCCAATGTCACATAATCATAGGAATAGTCTCATAGATTGCTCACGTATGCATCACATAACTACCTTATGATTTAGTTCAAATCAAGCTCACATATAAACTTGGAGTACATACCTGTTTAACCTTCCGTATTAAATATACTTATAAGTAATTCTTATTGCGAAGTCTTATACTTTAAACTCTACTCGGATCATCAGCGAGACCTTTAGCTCAGATGAAATCTCCACACGAGTTAGCGGGTCTTAACCTAGACATAGTCACCACATATGGTCATCTGGTCTTTAATCTCGGGTTTACATCATAGAGTTTCATGCATATTTATTCACATGTTACAACATTCACATCAACTATCATATTTGTAATTTCATTTACCTCATCAAATATCTAATAAAACACACCTTCTGCCGTTTGTCATTTGGCCACAATATATATATATACACATCTCATACATATCTCACATTAGCCATTTGGCTTTACCGCATGTCCATCTCATACACATTTCGCATTAGCCATTCGGCTTTACCTCATATCCATCTCATACACATTTCGCATTAGCCATTCGGCTTTACCACATATATACACTTCCACGTTCATCACATTGGCCATTCAGCCTTGTCACATATATGCATGTTCACATTCATCACATTGGCCATTCGACCTTATCACATATATGCAAGTTCACATTCATCACATTGGCCATTTGGCCTTATCACACATACGCATGTTCACATTCATCACATTGGCCATTCGGCCTTATCACACATATGCATGTTCACATTCATCACATTGGCCATTCGGCCTTATCACACATATGCACGTTCACATTCATCACATTGGCCATTCGGCCTTATCACATATATGCATGTTCACATTCATCACACTGGCCCTTCGGCCTTATCACATATATGCATGTTCACATTTATCACATTGGCTATTCGGCCTTATCTCATATATGCATGTTCACATTCATCACATTGGCCATTTGGCCTTATCACACATACGCATGTTCACATTCATCTATGCATGTTCACATTCATCACATTGGCCATTCGGCCTTATCACACATATGCATGTTCACATTCATCACATTGGCCATTCGGCCTTATCACATATATGCATGTTCACATTCATCACATTGGCCCTTCGGCCTTATCACATATATGCATGTTCACATTCATCACATTGGCTATTCGGCCTTATCTCATATATGCATGTTCACATTCATCACATTTGCCATTCGGCCTTATCTCATATATACACATTCACATTCATCACATAAAATCCTAAATCAAAATATAAATTTTCATGTATTCACATCATTCACATTCATCACATAAAATCCTAAATCAAAATATAAATTTTCATGTATTCACATCACAATTATCCAAATATACTTCACATACCACATATGCTTTCATGTATACACTTTGTCTTGGCTGAATCTACATCTATCATTTTCCGATGAATAATTCAATTTCAAGCCATACTATCATTTCATATTCGAATACTTATAAACTTACAATTTCACAAATTTTAATATCAAAGATCCATCTAACACTCATATATCATTTTATAATATCACAATTTAGAATTCACGTATGGGTTTAATCAATAGCTTATGAGCAACTAAAACAAGTTTTATCCATGTTTAAAACATAACCACAAATTCTCTACAAGCTGTTTTCTTGAGCAACAGTCGTTAAATTATTTGTAAATGGAGCTACGAAATTCCAAATTATGTGCCGTTAATTTTCCATGAAAATAGACTCGTATATCCTCTATCCACAAAATTTTCAGAATTTTGGTTTGGCCAATCAATACCAGATTTTTCTTAAATTTTCCCTATTTTACCTTGCTTAACTACTCGACTACTCTTCACTAAGAATTTAATTTCTCATTGTACAGAATTCAAAATATGTTTTTGTTTTTTGTTTGAAACTAGACTCATTAAGGAGTCAAACCATATAATTTTATCTTATAATCATTTTTGTACCATTTATAATGATTTTCCAAATCTGAACAGGGATTTTGAGCCATTCGACTGTCTCACACAACTTTGAAAATCTCATTATCGGCAACCCTTTACTTACACGATTTCTTTTATACTGAAACTATACGTGTCAAGCTTTAATTACATAATTTATTCAGCCTTTAACTCAACTCCCACAATTTATGGTAATTTTTCCAAAACACGCTACTGCTGCTGTCCCAGCAGATTTATACAATTTACTCTGTAAAGTTCTCATTCACATATTTAAAACATAATATCATATATGCCATCATTTAGAAAAGTCATTGACCTTAACGTATATACATAATTCATATTCATCCTGTTTTTAAACTTAAAACTTACAAAGGAATCAAACTCAAATACTTAAGAACTTACCTAGTATCTTTCTGGGTAGTTACGGGTTGGCTATTTCGTCACTTTAGCTTTCACCTTATCCGAAGTTGTCCTTATGTGCTCTTAAGATTAATTGAGTAAATTAAGTATATCAACTTCATATACTTCACTTAATCAAAGCAAGAAATACAATTATCCTCACTATCTCACACATATACGTTCAGTCAATCATTACTATGTTACAAGTCAAGCCTAGCTTAGGCTAGATCGAACATATATAATCTTTTAACTCAATTTACGAATCAAGACATATTAGTTATCAAGGGTTGACCATGATACACATAGTGAGCTCCATTTTTTTTTTAACTCATATTCGGCACATAAATACATACACAAAATTTTCCACACAAGCTAGTATTTTAGTAATTAATATGATACAAGTTAAACCAAAAGTTTACAATAAAATTACAAGGTACATACATAGGGCCCATATACATGTTTATTTTAAAACACCACCCTTTAAACCCTCTAGCTCTACTTACAAAAGACTCTCATAACTAAAATCCATAAGTAAGTCATCCAATTCCACCATTTCAATAAGTATTTTATACCAAATCTAATAACTAAATGTTATTAATGAGATTCATACCAAGACCGAATATTCATTAACAACCAAAGCATATATTCAACAATTTAACAATGTGTTTAACCTCCATGGCCGAATAGATCGTTTCTATTCCATTTAACTACCATAATTTAAAGTATTTAAATCAAGTTCATGAGTTTCTAATTTCATTACTTCAACCATTCAAAGCCTATCTAATTTCTCAAATAGATTTCTAATACAAGAATTAAGCCAACGTACTAAACTTAACACCCACTACTTATGTACAAAAATTTATCCACCCTAGCCTATAGTTCATTCGGCCATTCTTCACTCAACCAAACAAAATTTCATAGCAAACTCCTATGACCGAGCACACACATATACTTACATCCCAATACTCATAATATTCAAAATCCACATTTTAATAAATTATCTTAAACAATGCGAATCCTTAAGTGATTAAACATCAAATTTTACTCAATTCAAAACATATAAACGACATTTATTCATGACATCAAGCATCTTTATTTGGCTATTACTAGTATAAGCATTAACCATTCATGTTTTTAGAAAGACCAATTTCTTTCCTCAACACATTCATCATCAAAATTCAAATAAAACAATCAAAATTCCTTCCTTTATAACCATAACCGAATGCTCCATTCACCCATCATTATTGAAAATTTTAGCATGGGCTAAGCAAGAACCATGATAATTTACCTAAAACAAGTAAACATTTCACAAATTTAACACAATATACTAACCTCCCTAAAGATTCAAGTGACCGAAATTCCTCCCCTCCTTTCTTTCTTCTATTCGGCCAAGTTGAACAAAGAGAGAACTTTGTTTTCATCACCAAATTTCCTTATTTTTATTTAAAGTATAAAACCATTTAACTAAAATTAATACATATTTTAATATGAGTCCATCATCTTGGCCGGCCACTACTAGCAAAAGGGGTTATTTGACATGCAAGTCCAAGCATTCTTATAACATGCATTAATAAGGTACTTCAACATTTGCCTAACACATTTCTAAATTTTCTCACGTAAGTCCTATTTAATAATTTCGCATACAAATGATAAAATTAAAGTATGAAGCTTCCACACACACATATTCACATATAATAAGCATCGAATATGACTGTTAATTATTTTTATGACTTGGTTTCGCGGTCCCGAAACCACTTTCCGACTAGGGTCAGATTAGGGGTGTCACAAAAAACACCTTTAATGAGCTCGGATCTGAATTACTAGTCCAGGATAAATTCAGGCCCTAATCGGATTTCCCGTCCTGGCTAAATCCATAATGCACACATATTCTTCGGGAGGCTCGACCATTCAAAGGAACACCCGTCCAGGCTAGATCCTTTCAATTTTTGAGATCAACGAATTACCCGTCCGGGCTAAATCCTTACTGCAACACATGCAGGATGTCGTTACACATATCAATCAGGGTTTATCCATCGAATTCCCTTTTTCAACCTCAACCGAGACATTTTTCACATGTTACCATCAAATATGCATTTCTATGATATTTCATGCCAATAATAAATGAAATCATCATGCATTAATAAATCATAAAAATATGCATATTAGGGGTTTACTTTAAGTTATCCGAACTTACCTAGTATTTGTTTCGGAGCTGTGTTTCGGTTATTCTGAAACCTTTCGTTTACCTCGATTGACCTCCAGAATTTGTTCCTCGAGGTCTATAACAAAAAAATTATATCATTAATACCCCACATTATACATTACAAGTCTAATTCTCACCCCCGGACTAAATAACCGTTTGCCCCTAATCTTTAACATTTTTACGATTTAGTCCCTAGGCCCGTATAATGAAACACATGCACTTTCTATCTTACCCAAGCCTAGCCGCACACTTTTCTCTCTTATGGCAACCCACATTTCCCATTATTTTATCATTTCTACCGCACAATTTATAACTTTTAAAAAATGGTCCCTACAAGGGTCTTTCATGAAAATCACCTAGGAAAAGATGTTTAGCACATAATCATCTTTCATATTCCTCCATAATCCATCAAAATACAAATAACTCATGCATGGGTAAATTTTTAAACATAAACCCTAGCATGAAATATGGGTAGAAATGAAGAGAACAAGCTACCGGGATTCCAAAAATACAAAGAACATTAAAAACGGGGCTTGGGAGCACTTACTATTGAGCTTGAAATGTTTGAAAACCCTAGCTATGGTGACAAGAGAATTTTGGCAGCATGGAGAAGAAGAATGGCTGATTTTGGCTTGATTTTTCCCATTTTATTTCATTAAAAAGCCAAATGACCAAAATGCCCTATGCCCTTTCTTTAAAATTTCATCCATGCAAGCCCATTTTTGTCCAAAAATTTAGAAATTGGGAAAATTACTCCCCAAGACCTTATATTTTATAATCTAAAGCAATTTCATGCAAATTGTTTCTAGAATCCAAGTTTTGCAATTTATTAAATTTAGTCCCCAATTTCCAATTGGACACCTTACTCAAAGAATTTCTTCATGAAATTTTCACACATGCATATTCTCATATTATAAGCCTCATAGTAATCATAAAATAAATATTTTGATGTCGGATTTGTGGTCCCAAAACCACTATTCTGACTAGGCCCTATTTCGAGATGTTACAATAACATACCGATATAGACCCTAGTCGAAATAGTGGTTTCGGGACTACGAATCTGAGTTAGAAAAATATTTAAAAATTATTTTCTGTGTTTATTTTGTGTGAATTTATATCTTTTATATTTTCATAATTTAATTTTATCGTTTAAGTGTCTGATTAAATAAAAGGACTTAATCGCGTAGAATGAAAATTTGATGGTTGATTATAAAAGGGCCAAAATGAATGTCTCTTTATAAAAGGAAGTGTTTATGTTGCAATTATGCCATTTATTTTGTGGGTGGACAACAATGGGCATAAAATAAGTTATAATATAATGTTTAAACAAAGGTTAATTTTGTAATTAAGTAAAATGATATTATAAGTTATAATATAACATAAAATAAAGTCATGTTCATTAATTTTCTCTTGGCCGAAACAAAAAGAAAAGAGAAAGAAATAGAGAAAGCTTAGGTTTTGACACTTTTGGAGCTTGATTCAAGGTTCGTTTTTACTCGATTTTTGATAATTTTTACGTTTTTGATATCGTTGCTTCTAGAATTAGTAAACACATGCTTGAATTTTTTATTTTGGTGAATATTTTGAGTTATGCCATTGTTGAAAACTTGTGATTTTTTTTGTTTGATGATGAAATATGAAAGATATGTTTTGGGTTAACATATTTTGTATTGGAATTTTTGATGATTTTGAGTAATTAGGACTAAATTGCAAAAGTAATAAATTGAGGGACTAAAATGTGAAATAAATGAAATATATGGACTTGTATGGGCACTAGTAACATTCGGCCAAACATGGGTATGTTGATATTTTGCATATTTTGTGTTTTGTGTAATAGGGACTAAATTGTAAAAAGTGTAATATGTTAGGGGTAAAATGGTAAATTTCCCATTTATGTGTTTTTGGACTGAATTGAATGAAAATATGTTGAATGAGTTTAATTTGAATATGTTTAGATTAAGAACCAAAGAAATCCAATTTGGATCGGGAGAAAACTAAAGTTGTCGACTAGTCGTCCCGTTCCCTTTTTCATCGTCCGAGGTAAGTTTATAAGCAAATAGACGTACTTAATTTTAATTAAATGTGAATTATATGTGTGCGAGTAAGACTCTGTTTGGGATATTGGCATCGATATGTGATTACATGTAAGACCACGTCTGGGATGTTGGCATTGTACGATATATGTGATTATCCGAGTATCCTATCCAATTTTTAATGGTTCAACGGGTAATGATATGTTGTGAACGAAGGCGTAAATCGAGCTAAAATGATCAGGTATGAGTTAGTTAATTACCTATTTGAAAATAAGGTAAGTTGGCCATTTAATATGTGATTCAAATAATACAAGTTACTAGTGTAACATATGTGCATTTGGTGGTATATTCGGCCATTTGATATAAATATATATGTGATTGTTATACTTTCACTTACGAGAATATGCATATAAGTGTATATGGATTTGGTATGATAAAGATATTTTGGCCTAGGAATTGAATGATAGTTTGTTAATGTGTATATATATTCATTTGATCATTGCTATGTTTATGCATACGAAACTATATTTTGATTTATGAGTATATGTATATGTGTATACATGTACATGGTTACATAATGATAATGAGCTTTGAAATCGAAAGATACTTTGATAATATATATATGTATTTGGCCATAAATAAGTTTATAGGTGAAAGTATATGATAAATGTTAAATCATAAGATTGAGGTTTAATTTGATTATGATAGTATAGTTTGGCATAATTTTCATCGATTATGTATTTAAATTGTTTATTTGCTTAAGACTTACTAAGTTATGATACCTTACCGTGTGCGTTTATGTTTTGCCTCTGTTTTATAGATTTTGGATTCAAGTTACGAGCTCGGGGATCGTCAAAGAAGTTTATCACACTATTGACTGTTTTTGGTACTTTATAAGTTGAATTTCGAACTTATGGCATGTATAGGCTAACTTTTATTTGGATATGAAGATTTTGGTATGTAAATATATAAGCCATGCGAAAATGGCTTGTTAAAATTTTTAAGTTCGATTTCAATGTTTGGTTGAATCATGGTTATGTTTGGCTGTGGTTTAGTGATTTAGCTATGGTTTGTACATAGATAAATATATGTGAACTTGTTGTTATGTTTGGTCATGGTGTTACTAAGTGATTAGGTATTAAGGTAAATTCAGTTATGACATTTAGAGGAAGTGGAGATGATGTGTTTATTAATATTGAGGTTTATTAAGTTGATCATGGATGATTTTATCTTGGCAAAAAGGTTAAAGATATATCTGTATTTGATAAATATTTGTTTGACTATGAAATTTGACTATCTATGTTCGGTTATGATAGTTAGAAATGATGTCTAAGCTTAGGTGATTTCGATGATGATATATATATATTCATAAGTATATTTAGTTGATTCGGCTTTGGTATTTGCATAGACAAAATATGTGTGAAGTTAGTTATTGTGTTTGGTTAAGGTACTATAAATAGCTTATGATTAATTCATCTCTGGTAAGTTTCATGTATGATATGCTATGGGTTTGAGAATACATTTTATAAATTAGTTAGAAAAGGAGTGAAATAACAATTATATGTTTGACTATGTATTGGATATTTTGGTTTGGTTTGTCAATGCAATGTATGCGCTTAGGTTATGCTTAAATGGTTAGTGGAAGTAAATGATGTAATGTCAACCATAATTTTATATGTTAACAAATATTATGCTATTTGTTATGATTGGTATGAGTTAAAATGCGGATGTGTATAGATAAGCGAAAGGATATGTTTAGTATTTAGTTAAAGTAACGAAATTGTACTAAAGAGAGTATTAATGCATGTTTGGTACTTGAGATGAAAAATGTTAGTTAATGAATTTCGCATGCTATAAAATTTGATATTCATAAGCTTCAAATTATACATTTATAAAGCATATGTAGTATAGTTTTAATGCAGGTTTAATTGGTTCAAAATTTTGATTAAAATCCATGATATTGATATGGTTGAATTTTGAAGCATGGTTCGTATATGCAATTAATGCATTTCTGATGTTAATTGGTTATGTGTTTTTATACAAACGAACTTGATCTGTATGAATAAGAGGACGGTTATTAATTTGAGTATGGAAAATTTTTGTGGAGGAAAATCTATCACTCTATGCATGAGTAGTAATTAATGACTGTTCAGAACTCTGTTTTGATTGGTAATGCCTCGTAACCCTAATCTGGCGACGGATACAGGTTAGGGGTGCCAGGCCATGTGCTAAGCCGTGCTAAAACTGTAGGGTATACTGACTTATGCAACACGGCCAAGTCACATGTCCGTGTGCCAGGACGTGTGCCAATTAGGGGGTATACCGACTTGTACCACACGGCTAGTCACATGCCTGTGTGTGAGACCGTGTGTAGCATACTAACTTCTATTCAATTTCAACACTAGGGGACACATGATCATGTAACATGATCGTGTGTCACACACGGCTGAGACACACGCTCGTGTGGACAAAAATAGGCCATTTGCAAGGCCAATTTGCCACCCTTATTCATGCTCACCTAAACAACCAAAATGGTACCATTTCATCATACAATTAGGCAGCCAAAATCATCAACAAAATGCACAATTCATGCCATTATAATTTCATCTATTCCAAATCTCTATCATTTACTTAGCCAAGTACATGCCAAAACAATATCAATCTATATAGTTCATTTACCATAATTCACACACACATAACTTCCTTATAACCAACTAACACAACACCTAAAATCACACCTCATCAAGACATTTCTCAAGCATTTATACTCCACAATCAATTAACCATTTGAGCAACTATAAAACCATAATCACATTCATACAAAACATCTATCACCATTCATTCATCATTCAAATAATAGAAAACGATATACAATAATTTTATTAACTCTCAAAGCTATTAAATGGTCATTCACATAACTTTCTAAGGAACTCATCAATTTCGTAGTTTTAATACTCAATTCATTACTGTACATACTTGTACCATCTCGTACCAATCCCATACTCAACCACATTTTTCATTTACCCATTGAATACTCAATGCCTGGCACACTAAGTGCCATACTCAATATCTCGCACACTAAGTGCCACACTTGATATCTCGCACACTAAGTGCCATACATAGCCGAAGCTATCTCAAATCACACACTAAGTGCCATATATAGCCGAAGCTATATCAAATCGCACACTATGTGCCACAATTAGCCAATTTTGTAATACCCCAAACCCAACCTGGACGTTATGGCTGAATCTGTCGATGTCACATTGAAGTGTTTTTCGTAAAGTGTAATATCGTTTGAAAAACCCAATCTTCATTAAGCCTTTTTGTATGGTCTAAAGGATGATTTTAAAACTCGTCATTATCAAAGTTTTTACTTTAAAACATTATTAATTTCAAAATTTCGTTTGTAGCGGAAGCTTTTTAAATTAGCTATGTACTAGCGTTTACTTGTAAAACGTTGTTTTCTTGTGGTAGATCTTAAAATCGTTTATGTATTCATGGTATTTTTGAAAACATTTGTCTTTTTGAAAACCCGTGTGTTTTTCCTACTGCTAGCAATATTAAAGCAAATCAAATATAAATCCCCAAATTAAAAATAAAATCCAGAAAGGCCTTATTACATAAAAATACCCAAATTAAACTACTTATAATTTAAAAATCAAGAATGGAAGTTTGCGCGGTTATGTGGCCACCTTTGAGTCCCTCGCAGCACCGATCCACCTAAAGAATACATGCGCAGGTAAGAAAAAGGGTGAGTTTATGAAAACTCAGTGTGTAATCCCTTATAACCAAACAATCAAAGTAAACACAATTTGGGCCTAAGCCCTTTCAGTTTCAGTTAGGGCTTTAGCCCATTTCAGAATCATAAATAGTGTGGGCCTGAGCCCGTTCCAGTAACAATATCAGTGGGGCCTAAGCCCATTACAGAATCAGTGCAATATGCAATCAGAACATCCTACCCAATCCAGCCTCTACACACCATCTCCGTACCAACCCTACACACCATGTGGGGATAAAATCAACCCACCCATCCCTACACACCAAGTAGCACCGGTTGCGGCACTAAAATAGTATTTGCAGCAGAGCTGCCAGTAATAGGCTTATAGCCTTTCAGTACACTTCCTCCAATATCATATATCCCACCCCATGCAATGCAACATAATATAAATGTATATACAGTAAAAATGGCATGCTCAACTAGTCATACATCACATAGGGGTAGATCAGTCATTTACCTCATAAGGGTATAATGGTCATTTCATTTAATTGGGGTTTAGGTATACTTACCAACCCAACAGTGGGTCCACAGTTGTATCGGGCAACCCGTGCAACCTTAACGGTCAAATAGTGAAAATGGGCCTCAAGCCCATAACACTACCCATATGGGCCCACACGCCTGTGTGCCCTAATAAGCCCAAAAATGGCCTTGGCTGTGTGACTACACAGTCTGGCCCAATAATCTCCACACGTCCGTGTGGCTTACCCATGTGGGGCCCACAAGCCCATGGGGCCCACACGGCCCATTTCAGCCAAACATGGCCCAAATCAGCTTTAGACCATGAAGTCGCTCATGGCTGGCCTTAACGATCTTACGCCCACATTTAGGCATTCGAGTTACCACACGAGCGAGTTCATGCTCATGTGGTTTCGATGGTCACTTATTTCGGCTTTTGCCGATTTCTGAGTATGGTAGTGTGGTTACACACCTGATTGCGAAAATGCGATACTAGACTACGAGCACTCCAACCTACATTCAATCACAAGTTTCGGTTAATCGCATCCCACTCGACTTAACAAAACCTCCACCAAACTACTTGTCCAAAAATTTACCTCTTACTTGATTAGATTGGTTGATTATGGCTTGCTCACTAAATCTGTTTGCAGGAGCCCTAAACAAAAGGCCTTATGGGTTTCCTGCGCTCCAACTAACCCTTACCAACCATCAAACAAATGAACAGTCTGAACTAGATGAACAATCACTTACCAGAACTGCCATGCCTAGATTAAGAGGGAAGAATAATCGGGCTACGTCCAAACCAAAGTAGGGACAAAGTGGTACAATCATACCCCCTAGCAGCAACCGACAAAGAAGAGGAGATATTAAAATAAAGATCATAATGATAAAGAGAAACAAAAAAGGGATATTCAAGAGCACTTGCCAATTGTCAGAGAACAATTGCCAAACTGAAAGAAAAAACAGAGAGAAGGAGAAAGGAGTATTCGGCTATCATAATAAGATGAAAATAGAGGGATATGTTAAATTAAAAGAATTGAAAGAGAAGGAGAATAGGACATTCGACCAAAGAGAAAAAGAAAAGAATGTCAGTCAGAGGAGTAGAGGAAGAAAGAAAATCGAAGCAGAGTAAGGTTGTATGGAAAAATAAAGTCGAAAAAACAAAACGAGAAATACTCGAATGGTCTCTAAGCAAATATCAGTCCCAAAAAGAGAAAAGAACGAAATGTGGAGAAGCAGTAAAACCAAAGACAAAATTCGGCTTAATAGCAACAGGAAAATGGTTGCTAAAGGAGTAGAAGGAGAACAGCGAAATCGGTAAGTAGGGTATTGAAAATGAAGGGCAAAACCGAAATGGGCAAAATGAAAAGTACCTGAAACATCCCCCAGCAGAATTCGACAATCAAGAAGTGTAGGGAAGAACCAAAAGCGATCACAAAACTGAAAATGGAGAGAAACAGTTGCCTAGTCAAATTCTTGGGAAGCAGAAGCTCACAAACTGCACAACTCTCCTTCAAATTCGAACTTGCTCGATTTCCTCCTTAATTTCTTCCTGTCCACCAATTCAAACAATCAAAATCCCCCATAAACCTCTCCTCAGATTCGGTTAACAACAAATCTATTCAAACTTATTCAAACTCTTACTGTTTCGATCAAACACAACTTCTTCCCATGGCCACCAACAAAAATAATCTCCATTTGCACAAGCAATGATTTGAACCTCAAACCTCAAACACTAGCAACACGCCACTTATCCCCTGGGCTAGCAGGCTCTCTTCTGTCATGTTTTATTCATATTTATTTAAAAGCCTACAGCCTAGAGACAGTGCCTATTCCTTAAAAAACAAAACTTTTTTGTACTTGCTCAGGCTTGAACCCAAGGCTTCTTAGACACTTTCCAGAACACTTAACCACTAAAATAGATACACATTTGTGTCACACTTTTACACAACTAAATATTTATGTGCAGTCTCCTAACTGCACCCACTCAAGGCTTAAAACTTCTAGGCCCAAAATTCGGGGCGTTACAAATTTGTCGTCGAACATAACTGTATTCCAGTATATACAATTTATACAATATTAAAGCACTAAAAGCATAATATTTACAATGCATAATGCATACGAACTTACCTCGTATTCGAAATTGACGTATCAGGTTGACTACTCGATAACCTAGCTTTTCCCCCAATCTAAATTCGAATTCTTTTTTTCTTGATCTATATGAATTCAAAATTAACTTATTTAATCAACCATTCATTCAATTTAGTCCAAAACATGCATTTAGGCCTATTTGCACATTAACCCCTAAGCTTTCACACTTTTAACAATTTAATCCTTATTTCACAAAACACAAAATTCACATACTTTCAGTAAACCCAAGCTTGGTTGAATTATTTATAGGTCTCTAGTAGCCCAAAACATTCATTTATTTCACATTTCAACCACACAATTTGCACATTTCATAATTTAATCCCTATTATGCATTTTCATCAAAAATCACTTTACAAACATGAAAATCTATCACCAAAAATTCATATTTCATCTTCAAACACCAAAGAACACATAGATTCAATAATGACAACTTTCAAAATCTTTAACAGTTTTGAAATTAAAGGTACGGGCTAGCTAGATTGAGTTGCAACGATTACAAAAACATAGAAATCATTAAAAACTGAGCTAGAACCATACTTAATCAAGATAGGAGTGTGCCAAATGCTTTAAAACCTAAGAATGGTTTTCTTCCTCTTAATATTTGGCCAAGAAGATGACAATGAAGCTTAAAATTGAATTTGTTTTATTTAATTCATCATTAATTATCAAATTCCAAAAATAACCTTATTATAAAACTATTATAATCACTTAATGGGTGTCCATAATGGTCCACTAACATTTAAAATTGTCTAACTACCATTTAAGGCCACCATAATTAAAAACCAATGCTATTTGATACCTTTAACAAGTAGAATGCAACTTTTGCATTTTATGCGATTTAGTCCTTTTTATCAAATTAACCAATCAATCGATAAAAATTAGCTCACGAAATTTTCACACATATCAAATAACATGTTGTAAATACTGAAAATAATATTAAAATATTTTTTAACATCAGATTTGTGGTCCCAAAATGTTTCGATTTGACCAAAAACGGGCTATTACAACTCTCCCCTTTAGGGATTTTCGTCCCTAAAAATCTTAACAGTGAATAGGTTTGGATATTGTTTTCTCATAGCATCCTCGGGTTCCTATGTAGCTTCTTCAACCCCATGTCGATGCCATAATACTTTCACTAATGCGATCCTCTTATTTCTCAGCTCTTAGTTCTCATGAGCTAAAATTTGAATTGGTTCTACACTGTATGATAAATCTGACTGTATCACAACTTCAGTTGGAGAAATAACATGCGAAGGGTCTGATCAATATCTTTGTAGCACCGATACGTGAAACACATTATGTATCTTTTCTAACTCAAACGGTAATGCCAACTAATATGCTACTTGTAACACCCTTATACCATGTTCGACTCAAGGAACCTGATATAGGAATATTACATTTGGTGCCAAAGTAATTCTTGGCTAATCACTAATATCTTATAACATAAAAATAGACAAATAATAAATTTAAATAATTTATAATTTATTCCTTACTACTAGTTGGAGCATACTTGATTTTTCCTAAGTACATGCCATTCTATTGAAAACTTTAAAACGTACCATCTTGTTGCTTGAAAATGTGATGAGATGAAGGCTTGTAATCTCAAATACAACCCTTCAAAATTTCTATATCTAATCTGTGCACGGAAATAAACCATGCACTAAGTATACACCCAGTGGTGTTACTATAATTCAAATACTTAAAGTAAAAACAATAAATATGCACAATTAATCTTACCACTATTTTACATTCAATAAATCATTCATGCATTTAAAACTTTAAATTTTCTTAGCAATATGTATCTTAAACAACTTTTCTTCATTTTAATTTATATATCTTCTTACTATATCAATATCCATTTCATGCATTTCATCAATAATCATTTCATAAAATCATTATTTCATATATTTCATTTCTATATCTCAATTCAATAACTTATTCTATTTCATATCTAAAACCTTACAACATTAGTCTTTCAATAATTATTTAAACCAACATTTTTCAATAAAAATAATTATAATTAATTCATATGATTATATTCAATTAACTCATACTTTGTTTTATTATTTCCAATTCATTCTATTTTCACTTCTTATTTCAATATTTTAACAAATTCGTGAACCTTAAGTTTATGCTTCAAATTCATGTCTCAATTCAATTCATAATTCAACTCATAATTTCTTTCTCATATTTTTAATAGTACGATCAATCAAATTTATTTAATTTTCTCATTTCATTTATTCACCCTATTAACAAACCCAAACCTTGGCGGATACACGGATTCCAACCAAACACACCAGTACGGCACATTGTGCCTAAAATAGTACTCAATACCTGATTAATTTATCAGAAGCAGTATACGACACATAAAGTGCCTGAAATGACACACGTGGTGCCTAATACGACACATATAGTCCTGATCGACAAAGCTGATAAATTCCCGTACTCTTCCAATCCTATGGCATGCCAACTATATCCGACTCAGCCCGACTAGTTAATAGGGTATTCAAATCATTTTTCTATTTCAAATTCACATTCAGTTCAATCACAATTCAATTCAATTCAAATTCACTTTCCACTTTCTAATCACTATACAATTCAAGACCAATACATATTTAAAATATTCACATATAATCATACTTGGATTCAATTCAAACCACTTTTCAACCAATACACAATTCACATATTCACATATATTCATAATTTAATTCACTTTTATTCAATTCATATTTTTAATTAATTTTCCATTCAAATTCAAATCACTAATTACTTTTCAATCAATATATATTTCAAATACTCACATTGTAAAACCCCTAATCCGTATCCATCGCCGAACTAAGGTTAAAGTGTTACCAGACAAAACAGAACATTTAACTTTCTTTTCATAATCATCAATGCATCAGGGATCAACATCAATATAAAGTCCTTTACATAGGTCATCGAGACCTTAACCATGCTTTAGAAAGGGGTCAGGACTAAACCGAACACATACAAATTTTTTTTCAAAATTTAAACATTTTTCAAACATGTACAGGTCACACACTCGTATGAACAGACCATGTGCCTCACACGGTATTAGACACGCCCGTGTGTCTAGGCCATGTCAAAACAGAGCATACATACTGACTTGATCACACGGCCACAAGACACGCCCGTATGCCTTGGCCGTGGTCGAATTTGACTTGGTTTACAAGGCTAGCCACACGCCTGTGTGCCTTGGCCCTGCTCGAGCCTGACTTATAATTGTAGGGTCTAGGGGACACACGACCGTGTAAGATAGTTGCCTGTCGTACATGGCTAAGATACACGCCCATGTCTCTACCCATGTGGACAAAAATAGGCCATTTGAATAGCCAATTTGCCAACCCCAATTGGGTCAAACCTACAAGCAATAAAACAAGCATACTTGCCCTACCAATTCAGCCAAATTCAATATCAAAACATAAGCCATTCATATCATATATTAGTCACCCAAATCCATACTCATAAGCCTTACTAATCTATGTCCAAACTATGTCCAAACATATGTCAAAAGCATATCAAGCATTTCTTTCCATACACCATTCAATCTCGTGCTAAAACTTACCAAAACTTACCAAAATTTATCATTTCTTTTGTCCAACTAAAACATACCAAATTTACACATTAGTATCACATACCATCAGCCATTATCAACTATGAGTTCATACACAAACTAGCCAACTCACATGCCTAAGTATAAACATGACAAAACCTATCCAAAGTACTTCTAGCCTATACATGCCATACTTTACTATATATACATTTTCAAAAGGTATCCAAAATGAGATTTGATAGTGTGGTGATGATCCTCGATGATCCCTGAGCTCACTGTAGCTTCGATATCTATAAAACAATGCAAACATACACAGAGTAAGTTTTCAAAAGCTTAGTAAGCTCGTACCAAAAATCATCCACAGTTTATAAAATATAAAACATCAACACATGAGTACTTATTAGTTCTCAATTCATCTATCAATTCTATGCCAACACAATCCATATGTTTATACCAATTCAATGAACTTCATATGTATAACATCATCTATCACATAGGTATCATACATACCTAAACCTTCCCGTATTTATTCATTTTCATTGTCATCTCTCGTCCAAATATTTTAAAACTTTCCGAATATTATTCATGCTTTAAGCATCCGCACACTTAGTGCTTTAAGGTTTATCGAAGCTAGAATGATTTCCGCATACTTAGTGTCATCTCAATTAACCAAAGCTATCTTAGTATCGCACACTTAGTGCCTCATACAGCCGAAGCTATACCATTTCACACACTTAGCGCTATTTATAGCTGAAGCTATTCTAATCGCACACTTAGTGCCAAATGTAGTTGATTTATCATCGTATTCAATCCATAATCAAATATATACACAATTTATGTATAATTAAAACATCAAAAATATACTTGTAACATCATTTATCACGAACGAACTTACCTCATAATCAGAATTGACGACTCGAACTGTTTACTCTATAATCTTTGACTTCCCTTGGTCTAAGTCCAAATTCCTCTTTTCTTGATCTATATGTATTCAAAATTAATCCTTTTATTCACTAAATTATTCAAACCAATCCAAATACACATAATTAAGGCATTTTGCAAACTAACCATCACATTTTCACATTTTGACACTTTAGTCCCTAAATCACAAAATCACAAAATACACATAATTTGCTTGTACACAAGCTTAGCCGATTTCTCCTAGTACTAATACTAGCCCACACATTTCATTTATTTTACATTTTAGACCTTCAAATTACAATTTTTACAATTTAGCCCATTTTACTCAAATTCATCAAAAATCCAAAGACAAAACATGTTAAACCAAAACATATCTTCCATTTATCAAAAACTAACTTCAAAAAACTCATAGTTTCATCAATGGCACATTTCAAAATCATCAATAAAATCAGAAATTGATACATAGGCTTGATAATACATGAAGCAATGATTTATCAACAACTAACTTCATAAAAGTCATACCTAATTCACCAATTCAAAGTGTCGAACCCTAAGTGAGATTTTTTCTTTTATTTTCTTTTCAATTTCGGTGGATGAACACATAAATTAACATGTTTTCTTGTTTTTGTTTTATTAATATTAACATATTAACTAAATGACCATTTTACCCTTTATTATAAAATTATTCATTCACCTAACACATGCCCTTTTATGTCCATTCAAACTTCCAATAGTTAAATAACCACATAAGGACCTCACAATTATAAATCCAAGTCAAATAGGCACTTTTAACATCTAGAACACAGCTTTTACATTCTACGCGATTAAGTCCTTTTTCAAAATTAAACACACAGACGATTAAAGTTTTAGACGAAACTTTCACAAATGCTAATTCACATATTTTAAGCATGGAAACAAATATTAAAACATTTATTTGGCTCAAATTTGTGGTCTTGAAACTAATATTCCAACTAGGGTCAAAACTGGACTGTTACAATTCTCCCCCTTAAGGATTTTCATCCCCGAAAATCTTACTGTTAAATATGTTCGGATATTGTCATCTCATAGCATCTTCAGGCTCCCACGTGGCTTCTTCAATACCGTGTCGATGCGACATCACTTTTACTAATGAAATTTTCTTATTTCGCAGTTCTTTAACCTCTCGAGCTAAGATACGGATCGGCTTTTCTTCGTAAGTCATATCAGACTGAATTTCAATCTCAGATGGAGGAATCACATTAGAAGGATTGGATTTGTATCGTCGAAGTATCAATACGTGAAACACATCATGAATCTTTTCTAACTCTGGTGGCAACAACAATCTATACCAATATGCTTGGTAATCTTATACGGTCCAATGAACCTCAGACTTAATTTTCCTTTTCTACCAAAACGAAGCACTACCTTTAAAAACACTTTATCACTGATCTCAAACTCAATATCTTTTCTTTTCAAATTCGCATAAGTTTTTTGACGATCAGAAGCTGTTTTCAGACTATCTCGAATCACTTTCACTTTCTGTTCAGTCTCTTTTATCAAACCAGCCCCGTGAATCTTATTTTTGCTATGCTCCGTCCAATACAAAGGTGTACGGTATTTGCGACCATATAAAGCTTCCTACGGTGCCATTTTTAATCCTCGATTGAAAACTATTATTATAAACGAATTCAATCAAAGGCAAATACTGTTCCCACCTACCTTCAAACTCAAGAATACAACATCTCAACATATCCTCGAGTATCTGAATAATCCGCTAGGATTGACCATCCGTTTACGGGTGAAAAGCAATACTGAAATGCAATTTAGTACCCAGAGCATCTTGCAACTTCTTCCAGAATCGTGATGTGAATCTCAGATCTCTGTCTGATACAATAGATAATGGCACACCATGCAATCTCACAATATCGAAAATGTATAACTCAGCCAATTTATCTAGTGAGTAATTAGATTTTACCGGAATAAAATGAGCTGATTTTGTCAATCGATCAACTACAACCTAGATAGCATCTTTCTTTCTCAAAGACAGGGGTAAACCCGAAACAAAATCCATTGTTACTCGATCCCATTTCCAATCCGGAACCATAATTGGTTGTAACAAACTAGATGGCACCTGATGTTCAGCTTTAACTTGTTGACATATCAAACATTTTGAAAGAAAGTCAGAAATATCTCTTTTCATTTCAGACCACCAATAATGTTGTTTCAGATCATTATACATTTTCGTACTACCCGGATGCACAAATAACCGACTATTGTGAGCTTCACTCAAAATTATCTAAATTAATGAATTTCTCGGAACACAAATTTGATCTCGGAATCTCAAACAATTATCTTTATCAACTCTGAATTCTGATTCAGACTCTACATCACACTGAACTCTTTTAGCTAAAATCTCATTATCAATCTTCTGAGCTTCAATAATCTGCTGCAAAAAACATAGGTCTTGCTTTTATTTCAACTAAAACTGAACCATTACCGGATAGAACCAAATGAGCATTCATAGTACACAAAGTAAACAATGATTTTTGACTCAAAGCATCAGCAACAACATTTGCTCTACCCGGATGATAATCAATCACAATATCATAGTCTTTTAGCAATTCTAACCATCTTCTCTGTCGCAAATTCAAATCTTTATGAGTCATCAAATATTTCAAACTCTTATGATTAGAATAAACGTGACATTCTCACCAAACAAATAGCGGCGCCAAATCTTTAAAGCAAACACAATCGCGGCCAATTCAAGGTCATACGTCGGGTAGTTCTTTTCTTACAGCTTTAATTGTCTCGAAGCATAAGCAATGACTTTGCCTTCTTGTATTAAAACATATCCTAGTTTGATTAATGAAGCATGACTATAAATCAAAAGTTCTTTACCCGATTTGGGTTGTACCAATACCAGAGCTTTAGTCAACAAAGTTTTCAACTGATCAAAACTGTTCTGACACTTTTCCGACCACACAAACTTCACATCTTTCTGAATCAGTTTTGTCAATCGAGTCGCAATCATTGAAAAACCTTTTATGAATCTTCTATAATAACCAGTAAGTCCTAGAAAACTACGAACTTCAAAGACATTCCTCGGAGGTTTCCAATCCAAAATAGTTGAAATTTTGCTCGGATCAACTCGGAAACCGGAGGCTGATACAATATGACCCAGAAAACCAACCTCTCACAACCAGAATTCACATTTACTGAACTTCGCATACAACTATTTATCTCGCAGAATCTATAGCACTAATTTCAAATGCTTGGCATGTTCGGGTTCATCACGTGAATAAATCAATATGTCATCAATGAATACAACAACAAATTGATCTAAATACGGTCTGAAAATTCTAGTCATCAAATCCATAAAAATAGCAGGTGCATTAGTCAATCCGAAAGGCATAACTAAGAATTCATAGTAGCCATACCTCGTTCTGAAAGTAGTTTTTGGAATGTCTAAGTCTTTCACTCGTAACTAATGATAGCCTGATCTCAAATCTATTTTTGAAAACATAGCAGCTCCTTTCAACTAATCAAACAAATCATCAATTCCAGGCAGAGGATACTTATTATTGATAGTCACTTCGTTCAACCGACGATAATCTATACACATTCTCATCGTTCTGTCTTTCTTTTTCACAAATAGAACTGGAGCACCCTAAGGTGAAAAACTCAGTCTAGCAAATCCTCTATCGATTAATTCTTGCAACTGTAACTTTAATTCTTTCAATTCGGTCGGAGCCATTCTATACGGAACTATCGAAATCGGAGTAGTACCAGGTACCAATTCAATGCCAAATTCTACTTCTCTAACCGGAGGTAAACCTAGAAGTTCTTCAGGAAACACATTAGGAAACTCGAATACAACAGATACTGATTCAACTTTCTTTTCTGACTCTTTCGAATCAATCACATAGGGAAAGTAGGCTTCATAACCTTTTCTCAGAATACTTAAAGCTTTCATTGAAGATATCACAGCAGACAGTCCATTCAAATCACTGGATTCAATTCTGACTATTTCATCATTTTTGTATCTCAAATCAATAGTTTTCCATTTACAATTCACAACAGCATCATACAAAGTTAACCAGTGCATACCCAGAATTATATCAAATTCATCAAAAGGTAACAACATCAAATCAGCCGAAAAACAAGTGTCTCGAAACATCAACGGGCAATTCTTGCAGACTTTATCAACCAAAACACATCTGCCTAGGGTGTTTGAAACTCTAATTACAAATTCAGTAGACTCTATAGGAAAAGTCTTCTTGTTCACTAAGTTCATGCATATATACGAATGTGTTGATCCAGGGTCTATCAAAGCAATCACAAAAGTATCATAAAGAGTAAATGTACCCGTAATCACATCTAGCGACGAAGCTTCCTCACGAGCTCGGATAGCATAGGCTCTGGCAGGTACACGAGCCTTGGATCTAATAGTTGTATCTTTTGTTCCTCTTTGACTATCGCTTATATTTCTCGTATTTCTGGGAGGTCTACCACGATAACTGTTGCCACTCGGCCTTGGATTTTGAACATTATCTTTTTTAGCTAAATCTGGGCAATCTTTTATAAAATGATTTTGTGAACCACAACTGTAACAAGCTCAATTATTACTCTTTCCCCAGCACTCCCTAAAATGCCGTCTTCCATATTGATCACACTAAGGTTTTCATTCTTTAAATTACCAACACTAGCAACAGACATAGCTGAAGCTTTGAAATTTGATTGCGATCTAGCACGACCTCTGTTCGAATGTCCCACACTAGCCTTTGAACGGCTATTATCATCTCTAAATTTCTTTGATCCAGATTGAAATAATTTGCCCGATGATCTCTTTCGTATCTCTCTAGCTTCAAATCAGCTTTTCTTTTCTCTTTCCTGACATCTTCGGCTTTTCATGCTCGTTCAACAAGCACAACAAATTCTTTGATTTCCAGAATCCCAACTAACAGATGAATATATTCGTTTAAGCCATCCTCGAATCTTTTACACATTATTGCTTCCGTAGATACACATTCACGAGCATACTGACTTAATCTTACAAATTCTCGCTCGTATTCTGAGACATACGACCTTGTGTAAGCTCAAGAAACTCTTTGCGCTTCTAATTGATGAATCTCTAACTGATATATTTCTTCTGAAATTCAGCTTGGAAGAAATCCCAAGTAACTCATTCACTCGGAACCACAGATGTTAAAGTCTTCCAATAATGATACGTTGTATCTCTCAGAAGGGAAACAACACATTTTATGCATTCCTTGGGATTCAAAGACAATTCATCAAACACTCTTATCGTATTCTCTAACCAAAACTCAACTTTTTTCGGCATCATCGCTCGTTGTAGCTCGGAACTCTTCAGCCCTATATTTTCTAATCTTATGGACTGGTGGTCTACTTAACTGAATCGGATTCACTGAGGGCATAATAGGAGCTTGAGGAAGATTAATCGGGGCTGAAGATTGTTGTACAGCTAGATTAGTTCTAATATATTGGGTGAACCAATCATTCATCATCTGATAGAAGGCTTATCTAGCCTCACCATCACGGTTACTCGTAGTCGCTCGAGAATCAGATGGCACCATCTCTTGCACGGGAGCAGGCGCATTGCTTTTGACATCGTCTGCTACAGCTCTTTCTGGATCCATCTGCGATAAAAAAGCACATTTCAATGTCAGGATTCATCACACTATCGTAGTTCATAAATATGGCATGTATAGCTACACTCACAAACACTATGGTAGTCCTAGAACCAACAAAACTATAGCTCTGATACCAATTAAATGTAACACCCCTAACCCGTATCCATCCCCGAACTAGGGTTAAAGGCATTACCAGACGAAACAGAACATTTAACTATCTTTTCATAATCATCAATGCATCAGAGATCAACATCAATATAGAGTCCTTTACATAGGTCATCGACACCTTAACCATGCTTTAGAAAGGGGTTGGGACTAAACCGAACACATACAGATTTTTTTCAAAATTTAAACATTTTTCAAACATGTATAGGTCACACGCTCGTGTGAACAGGCCGTGTCCCTCGCACAGTATTAGACACGCCCGTGTGTCTAGGCCATGTCAAAATAGACATACTGACTTTATCACACGCCCACAAGACACGCCCGTGTACCTTGGCCGTGGTCAAACTTGACTTGGTTTACCCGGCTAGCCACACGTCTGTGTGCCTTGGCCGTGCTCGAGCCTGACTTAGGGTACCCCAAAGGACACACGACTGTGTAAGATAGTCGTGTGTCACACACAACTGAGATACACGCCCATGTCTCTACCCATGTGGACAAAAATTGTAACTCCCTGATTTTCGAGATTTTTTGGATTTCTGTGATTTTTGGTAAATTCTGAAATTTTGGTGTTCTGAATATTGGAATTGGGTTAAAATGTGTTAGTGGGCCTTTGGAAGGCCCAAGCCTAAGTTAAACACGGTAAAGTATCAAGGTTGGATTTTAAGTGAATAGAAGACTTGGTTAAGTGGGCTTTTAAGAAGAACTTCGTAAATTACGACACAAATAAGGCCTTGGTAAAGTGGCAAGGTGGCGCCACTAAGTTCCTAAAAAAATGGCGTTTGGGAAGGAATTAAAGGTCCAGGGTTCAAGTTGCAAGGTAAGCATATTGTTACTTTTTAATTTTAGGCATGTGCCGGGCATGTGATCACTTAAGTGAATTTCGGTAAGGGCCTTAAGGAGGTTGGGCCGATTGCTTTAGTTGATATTAGGGTTAGGTTCTTTTCTTTTTCTATCTTGGAGAATTAGGGTTAGCCACCTGAAAGCTTTCACTGCCATTCATCCTTTCTGAGTTCTCACAAAAGCCAAAAACATAAATTCCTTCTCCTTGGTGCCAATTGTGACAGCCCTATAGGGACCCTAGTCGGAAAGCGGTTTTGGGACCGCTAAACCTAGTCACCAAATTATTTGAATGTGATATTTATGGTCTAAAATATGTGAATATGAATGTGCGAAAATTTTAAGCTTCGATTTAGTTAATTGCATGTGAATGTAGTACATAGGACTTGTGTGACACTTTTGAAATGTGATAGGCTAATCTATAAGGATCTAATAGTGCATGTAATCAAAAGAGAGGACTTGCATGTCAATTTCCCCCCTAATTAGTAGTGGCCGGCCATGAGCATGAGGGTGGACAAAATGTTATGTCTAAAACATGTCATAAACATGTTGGGTTAATGCTTCATGTAAGGAATAATAAAATAAAGAGCATGGGCAATAAAGTATTAGTGTTAGTAGGATGAGAAAAAAAAAAGAAAGAATATGTGTGATTGTTCCCCCCCCCCATTGTCGTGAGTTGAAGGAAAGAAAACAAAAAAAAAAGTGTTCATCCTTGAACATCTTTGGCCGAAAACTTTAAGGAGAAAGGAAGAAGAAAGGTTGAAGAGGTTCGGCCATGCATGTAACTAGGCTAAGGTATGTTTGAGGTTGCTCCATGAGATTCATGTATATTTTAGTAGTTAGCTTGAGTTCTAACTAGCCCATGGTTCAAATCTTGACTATGTCATGGAGATGATATTCGGCTAAGGTGGATTTGTGTTGATGTCATTTGCATGCTAAAAGTGAAGCTTTGTAATGATGCATGTGATGGTGGATTGATGATTGTTGAATATTCTTTTTAGCATTTTTGAGTGAGACATTAAGTTCTTTGTTTAACCATGACCAAAGTTGAAATGGTATGGTGTTGTGATGCATTCGGCCATGGTAGGAAGTAGAAGAGAAATACGGTTGTTGTTCACGTTATTTGGATGAGAAATGGTATTAAGGTGAAGTGCAAATGTTAGTGTTTGATTTACTAGTGTATATATGTGTATTGGCCAAGTTTTGAACTTGAAACAAAATGGTGTTTAGTCAATACAAGTGACCATACTTGTAGAATGTATTAAGTGTTGCAATCGGCCTCAACATAGACATGCATGTTCGGCCACATGAATGAGTACATAAGTTGATGTGTATGTTCGGCCATAGGTAAGCATATTGATGGCTTTATCTTGACTTAGAAAATTGGCTAAGGGAATATTAGCTAATATGTTGAATTCGATTCGTGATTTCGTACATATGTGACTCTAATGTCTAATGTATATATGGGCTAAGTACCTTGAGCTTCTCTTTTGATGTTCGAGCAATTGTATTAAATTGCTTAATGTGATTAAAAATGCATATGACCATTTTGTATTTGAGCTAAAGGTGGCCATATGACCCATCAAATTCATTGTCATGTTCGGCCATAAGCTAGCATAATGAGACTTTAATAAGTTAAATTTGTTTGAATTAGCTCAAGAGCTTAGAGGACCAAAGTTGGATAAGGGAAAGGAAAAAGTGATCGAATAGTCGCCGAAATCGTTCGACAACATCCGAGGTAAGTTTTCGAGTAATGGAGCTTAGCTTATGATTCGATTAGATTATGTCTTAAGTAAATCAAAATCATGCTCTTTGTATGTGGCTATTGAGCCGAAATTTGTAAGTGTGATAAGTGTTTTGTGTTTGAGCTTTGGTAATGAAAATGAAATATGGATGTGTCATGAATTATTGTTATATGTGCATGGTTATTCGAATGATATCCGGGCTAAGTCCCGAAGGCTTTTGTGCTAGGTGACTATAACGGACTAAGATCCGAAGGCATTCGTATGAAGTTGCTATATCCGGCTAAGACCGAAGGCATTTGTGCTAGCGATTATATCCGGGCTAAAACCCGAAGGCATTTGTGCTAGCGACTATATCCGGGCTAAGTCCCGAAGGCATTTATGCTAGTGACCACATCCGGGCTAAGACCCGAAGGCCTTGTGCAAGTAGTTATATCCGGCTAAATCCCGAAGATTACTTGAGTTTGGGAATGAGCGATCTGCTGTAATAATTTCAATTAATACGCTCGTAAAATCTCAACAACGAGGTATGTGTTGTACATGCATTGGATTAATTGATTCCCCTTAAATAACATTCGCTCAGTCGATTAAGGAGCTTCTGGTTTTTGGTTAAGTTGATCCCTTATGTATGAATCTAAGGGTTGGAAATGTGAAGTAGGACTGATTTTTGAGAATATATGTGTATATGAAATTATCCGTTTAGTTATATGAATGCTATACTTCAGTTGAGCCTAATTCCATTGCTCAAAACTTACTAAGCATTAAATGCTTACTCCATTTCTTTGAATCTCTGTTTTATAGATTTTGGTTCGTCAGCTATCGGACTCGAGAGTGTCGAAGTCGAAGTCGCCCACACTATCAAACCCCCTTTTGGTACACTTTTGGTTGAACTTTGAAATGGCATGTATATGACTACCCTTTTTGTTGTTGGTCATGGACCCTTTGGTTTTGTATAAATTTGGATAGCCATGCGAAAATGGCTTATATACACTTTGAGCTTAATTTTATAATCGTCTCGTATGATGTTCATTAAGAGGTATGGAAATATTTGGGAACGATTAGCCATTGGAATGGTTAATCATGATCATATTCTGTGCTATTTATGCAAAAGGGCTAGTTGAATCATGGAAACTATGTAATAGGTAAAGTCTACCTTAAAAATAGATGCTGATAGCAGCAGTGACGTGAATGTGAAAAATCACTAAAAATAGTAGGAATGGAATTAAATAGTGAATAAATTATTTAATCGAACCTTGATGAATCTATTTTCATAGGAAAGTAATGAAACGATCATATATGAACAGTATATTATGAGATATTTAAGTTTTCGTGAGACAGGGCCAGAACGATTTCTGGATTCCCTGTTCCGACTTTGGAAATTCATTATAAATTAACCAAAGATAATTAGAAGTCATGCCATATATGTATAGATTCATTTTCGAGTCTAGTTTCTATAGAAACAAACGGAATTAGTATTGAAACCCTGTACAGGGAGATATCCAAGTTGTAATGCGCAAAGGTCAGTGTAGTCGAACCCTGAAACAAGGGAGACTTTAACTAATAAACTGTACTAACTGGCTCGACCAAAAATTCTAGAAAAAAATTTGTAGATGAACATATGAGTCTAGTTTCAGGAAAAATTAACGAAACTGGTTTTCAAGTTCGGAAACTCAAGATATGATTTTTAAGGCGACAGTGATGCAGTAACCAGCTTGTTTGGAAAATTTTCAAATGGACTGTGAAAATAAGTGGATTAAGCCCGTTAACCCCTCGTGTCCGACTCCGGCAACGATCTCGGGTATGGGGTGTTACACCGATTTCTTCTTCCTCTCTTTTTCCTTCATTTTCTTTCTTCCTTATTGCTTTTTCTTCTAGCCGAAACCTCTTGATCACCTTACTCACCTCCTCTGTCAATCCCATCCTCCACAAAACCTCCATAGCCGATTGCCATAAAAGCTGAAATCCCGAAAACTCACTTCTTGTGCCGATTTCTCCAAGCCAAAATCCTTCAATTATTTTTGTTCTTTGTGATCAAATTTCATCTTCTCCAAACCCTTAGTATCTGTCTGCAACATTACTTCAAAGTTATAGCCTCAAATCGTCATCTTCTTTATCACTTAAAAAGCCGAAATACCATAGATTTAGGGACTTATAGCTGAAACTTCAGATCTCCTGGATTCGAGTTCTACCATCATTTAGAGGATAGATCTGTATCAGATCTACGTAGAAATCAAAGAGGAATAAGTGGTAAGTGCTCATCACCTCAGATCTAGTCTTATTTTATAATTTAGAAAAGCTGAAGTCCCTAAAATCTAGGGAGGCTGTCAATTTGGGCATACGGCTTTAAGGGTCTTTAACCGACAATTTCTTTTGGTGATTAGTGTCTTCAAGAGGTTTGATCGAAGGCTTGGATCTTTGGAACAACTAGACTTAGATCTAGTCATCGGTTTTCGGCAAAAAGGTAAGATTCTAAAGGTTTAAAGGGCATGGTTCGAATATGGGTAGGTGAATATTGGGATTGGTTGTTGTGGTTTGTAATCTAAGAATTGTGGTAATCAATTGTAGGACATCATTAGGGATCTCAGTAGCAGTCGTCGCGAAACAGGTGTGTATCGAACACCCTCTCATAGTTCAATTCGGCAAAATCCGAAATGCTTAAATTTCAGCATTTCGTGGGCTTGTGAGTGTGCGAGTGCTCACAAGATGTTTAGAAATCAGTAGATCTAAAATCGCAAGTGGTAAGTTAGTCGTGTATGAAATTTTATGCACTTCGGTAATTGGGCCTCGATAGGCTAAAATTGGGCCCAATGGGCTTACGGGCCCATACGGGTAAAATAATAAAAAAATAGGCAATAAGTATGTTCTGTTAGACTATGGAATCAAAACTGCTTAAACCGGTAAACTGGTCATAAAACTTGAATTAAATGGGCTTAAATTGCTAGTGGACACTATAGGGCCCATTAAGGGTTTTAGGGCCCAATGGCTAAAATTGTGAAATTGAGACAAATAAGTTATTGCGATGACAATTGGGCTAGTAAGGACTGTAACATTCATGAGAACCCTTAAAACTGATAAAATTACTGAAATACCTTTATAGGTGGAAAATTTACAAATTTACCCCTAGGAGCAAAATTACTGATATACCCCTAGGGTTAAGGTTGACCTGAATGCATGTTTGACTATTACTATTTACTGCATGCCATGTTATTATTATTTGATGCATGGGACTGGTTTATTGATGGAGGAAGTACTGAAAGTGGCTTGTCCACGTACTGGAGGCTTTGCCTCACCTACTGATATCTGAGTAGCAGTGCTGCAACTGTGGAGTGTAGGGCTGGGTGGGTTGAGCTATTCCCCACATGGTGTGTAGGGCTAGTACGGGCGGAATGTAGCGGTTGGTTATAGGCTGTGTTGGGCTTGCATACAGGAATATGTCTGTTCTATTCTAGAATGGGCCTACGGGCCATACTGTTATCTGAAAAGGGGGCTAAGGCCCAGTTTACTGTATTTTGAAAAGGGCTTCGGCCCAGTACCTGCTGTTATCTGAATAGGGCTTAGGCCCAATGGGCTTGAGTTGACTTGGGCTTTGGATGGGTTTTTCATACACACTGAGTTTTCCAAACTCACCCCCTTTCTCTTCCATCCATGCAGGTGAGCCCTAGTTGGTGGACTTGGGGCTGGGCGGGATTCAGAGTGGCCACGAAGATTAAATTTCTGGTTTTTAAATAAGTTTCAATTAGCTTCCTTTTAAATTTCGCATTTATTTTTGATTATTTCTATTTTGGTTAAAGTTGTAATAAGGCCGCTCTATTATTTTTATTTTGGGTTTTTTAAATTACTTAAATCGTTTTCAACTTGAGATTCACATCACTTAAATTGATTCCTTAAAATTGGTTAGCTCTAGGGCGCGTTTTATAAAAGTTACTTATTTTCAAAATATCACGATAACCGAGCAAAGCTTCTGCAACGTAAATGTTTTCAAAGGAAATAAATATTTTAAATAGACTTAAACTTAATTTGTTGTTCATGGACAAGTAGCAAGCTTAAAGTGTGGCAATGGATGTGTGCATGTCTAGGATTGGATCATGGAAGAGCTAGGTACTTAAGCAGTCTAATCGACTCACCTTCTCTTTTCTTGAATCCTACCTGGTGCGTAATATCCATTCACTTTAAGCCATAACAAAGATGGTTTGATTTTTCGATACCTAACTATTTTTAAAATAACATGTTTCTGCCACTACAAAGGTTTACAAGTTTTCAAAGTTTCCCGTAAGATTTTACAAGGTTGTTAACAATGTTTTGATTATTACAATGAATCACGTTTTGATAAAAAAAAGTAAGGCTAAGGTTTTATACTAGTTTAAACGATAAAAGTTTCTAAACATCAAGAAGGATTTTCAATGAAAACATGGTTTTCGAAAAACACTTCAAGGTGACACACTAGACTTGGTCATAACGTCTGGGCCGAGTTTGGGGTGTTAGAAAAATAGACCATTTGAATAGCCAATTTGCCAACCCCAATTGGGTCAAACCTACAAGCAATAAAACAAGCATACTTGCCCTACCAATTCAGCCAAATTCAATATCAAAACATAAGCCATTCATATCATATATTAGTCACCCAAATCCATACTCATAAGCCTTACTAATCTATGTCCAAACATATGTCAAAAGCATATCAAGCATTTCTTTCCATACACCATTCAATCTCGTGCTAAAACTTACCAAAACTTACCAACATTTATCATTTCTTTTGTCCAACTAAAACATGCCACATTTACGCATTAGTATCACATACCATAAGCCATTATCAACTATGAGTTCATACACAAACTAGCCAAATCACATGGCTAAGTATAAACATTACAAAACCTATCCAAAGTACTACTAGCCTATACATGCCATACTTTACTATATATACATTTTCAAAAGGTACCCAAAATGAGATTCGATAGTGTGGTGACAATCCTCGATGATCTCTGAGCTCACTGTAGCTTCGATATCTATAAAACAATGCAAACATACACAAAGTAAGCTTTCAAAATCTTAGTAAGCTCGTACCAAAAATCATCAACAGTTTATAAAATATAAAACATCAACACATGAGTACTTATTAATTCTCAATTCATCTATCAATTCTATGCCAACACAATTCATATGTTTATACCCATTCAATGAACTTCATATGTATAACATCATCTATCACATAGGTATCATACGTACCTGAACCTTCCCGTATTTAGTTATTTTCATTCTCATTTCTCGTCCAGATATTTTAAAACTTTCTGAAGATTATTCATGCTTTAAGCATCCGCAAACTTAGTGCTTTAAGGTTTAGCCGAGGCTAGAATGATTTTCACATACTCAATTAACTGAAGCTATCTCGGTATTGCGCACTTAGTGCCTCATACAGTCGAATGCCTCATACAGCCAAAGCTATACCATTTCGCACACTTAGTGCTATTTATAGCCGAAGCTATTCTGAATCGCACACTTAGTGCCAAATACAGTTGATTTATCATCGTATTCAATCCATAATCAAATATATACACAATTTATGTATAATTAAAACATCAAATATATACTTGTAACATCATTTATCATGTACGAACTTACCTTTTACTCGGAATTGTCGACTCGGACTGTTTACTCTATAATCTTCGACTTCCCTTGTTCTAAGCCAGAATTCCTCTTTTCTTGATCTATATTTATTCAAAATTACGCATTTTGCAAACTAACCATCACATTTTCACATTTTGACACTTTAGTCCCTAAATCACAAAATCACAAAATACACATAATTTGCTTGTACACAAGCTTAGCCAAATTCTCCTAGTACTCATACTAGTCCACACATTTCATTTATTTCACATTTTAGTCCTTCAGTTTACAATTTTCACAATTTAGCCCATTTTACTCAAATTCATCAAAAACCCAAAGACAAAACATGTTAAACCAAAACTTATCTTCCATTTATCAACAACTAGCTTCACAAAACTCATAGTTTCATCAATGGAACATTTTTAAATCATCAACAAAATCAGAAATTAAGACATGGGCTTGATAATACACAAAGTAACGATTACAAAAACGTAAAAATAATAAAAAACTGAGCAAAACACATACCTAATTTACCAATTCAAAGTACCAAACCCTAAGTGAGATATTTTATTTTATTTTCTTTTCAATTTCAGTGGATGAACACATAAATTAACATGTTTTCTTGTTTTTGTTTTATTAATATTAACATATTAACTAAATGACCATTTTGCCCTTTGTTATAAAATTATTCATTCACCTAACACATGCCCTTTTATGTCCATTCAAACTTCCAATAGTCAAATAACCGCATAAGGACATCACAATTAAAAAGCCAAGTCAAATAGGCACTTTTAACATCTAGCACACAACTTTTACATTCTACGCGATTAAGTACTTTTTCAAAATTAAACACACAAACAATTAAATTTTTTTAGACGAAACTTTCACACATGCTAATTCACATATTTTAAGCATGGAAAATAATATTAAAACAATTATCTAACTCGGATTTGTGGTCCCGAAACCACTATTCTAACTAGGGTCAAAACCGGACTGTTATAGACATATTTTCTTCATTCAATTCAATTTGATTCAATTCAAATCACTTTTAGTTTCCAATCAATATACTTTCAAATATTCACATAATTCATAATTCAATTACTTAATTCATATCACTTTTAATTTCCAATTTGTTCACATTCAATTTCTATAGCCATAGACATTTTTGAATCAATTTTATTCAAATCAATATTATCATTTCAATTGCTTACCTAATTTTACTTACTATGCATTTTAATTAAAATATAACAATTAATAATAAATAGATTTGAATTATAGTAATACAAACTGTGGTTTCTCGTTTTTACTCCTTGTCCACTTTTTCTTTTCCTTTCTTCATGGATGCCTCAAGTGCGATATTGGCTACAAAAAATTAAGATAAATTTCATCATCATTAATACAATATTAATTTTTCATCTAATACTTGAATTTCTATTCTACTTTCATCTCAATTTCAATTTATTCCCTAACTAAATTCGTTTATTTTTCCATCTCAATTCATACCTCATTTCTACTCAAATTTCAACTAAACTTAAACTTAACTATCTAATTTTTATCATAAATTCCTAATTTTGAAATTCTTGCAATTTAGTCCCTATTATATAAAATTTATAACTTATTTTACAATTTAATACATCTCCCAAATTAGAAATTTTATTCATTCAATCTCTAATTCACACTTTTACCTAGCAAAATTAATGTCTAAAAATCTAATAACTTCCAAAATTTTCAGCATATACTTAAAAATATCTTGTTCTAGGTTCATAAAAACTCAAAAATTATAAGAAAAGGACTTAAATTTACTTACCAATTTGAATTTGAACCTTGAAAACCCTAAATTCTTTCTTTTTCTTTTCTTTCTTCTTTCTCTCTATTTTGTCCCTGCTATTCCGTTGTTTTAATTTCTTTGTTTTCTTTCTTTACTTTACTATATATATAATATAATAATATAATATATAATATATAATAAAAATAATAAATATCTTTATTATTTAATAATATAATATATATTAAACTTAAAATCTCAGATTTTTAAGGCTTAACCTCCTCAACTTATGCTTTTGGTTTAATTGCCCTTTTAGTCCTTTTTACTTTCTTTGTATTATATTTGTTTATTAATCTAACAATAATATAATATATAATTATAATAAATATCTATTACTTAAATAATAAGTAAATTAAATACATATATTACAAATGTACAAATTTTAATTAACACATTTATATTTTATCATCACCTTACGCTTGTCTTTTTTTATTTTATTTCATAATATAATAATAATTAATAAATATCTTTTACTTATTATTTAAGAAAATATACAAATATATTACAAGTGCATTTTCATGTATTTTACACATGTTTATTATCATTACCATACATTTGTCACTATTTTAGTTTATTTAATAATAATAATAATTTTAATATAAAACCATAATAATATTTATATATAATATATAATCTCGAAAAATCTACGATTTTTCCGACCTTTTTGACCTCACCTAATGAAATAGGCATAATTTCCTATTTAATCCCCTTTATTTTATTTTAATCTATAATTAAACTTTTACCCTTTATTCAATTTAGTCTTTTTTCCTAATTTCTCCTAATTAAGCTAAATTCACCTAATTAAAGCCTAATTAAACACACAACCAGAATCATAAATATTTCTAATAATTATTTACAAATTTGGTTTATTAAGACGGAGGCCCGATAATGCACTTTTTTTATGCTCGTGAATTTTGGGTTATTAAACCACTAGCCCAATTCGCTCGATAATCTCGTACGGTCCGATGAATTGCGGACTCAATTTTCCTTTCCGACCAAATCGGAATATCCTTTTCCACGACAATACTTTTAAAAACACTTTATCCAATATCTTTTTGTTTCAAGTCTGCGTACGATTTTTGTTGATCTGAAGCTGCTTTCAAACTATCGCGAATTGCTTTCACTTTTTCTTTAGTTTATCTGATCAGATCAATCCCGTGAATCTTATTCTCACTAAGTTCACTCCAGTACAACGGTGTTCGACATTCATGACCGTATAAAGATTCGTACGTTGCCATTTTTATACTTGATTGGAAGCTATTATCGTAAGCAAATTCAATCAGTGGTAGATATTTCTCCTAGCTACCTTCAAACTCAAGAATGCAACAACGCAACATATCCTCAAGTATTTGAATAACTCGTTCGAATTGACCATACATTTGTGGGTGAAATGTTGTGCTAAAATGCAGCTTTGAACCCAAAGCTTCTTACAATTTCTTCCAAAATCGCGAAGTAAATGTTGGATCTCTATCCAAAACAATAGATAGGGGAACACCATGTAATCTCACAGTTTCAGAAATATACTGTACGTATTGGAATGAAATTAGCTGATTTCATCAATCTGTCACCAACAACCTAGATTGCATCTTTCTTTTTTAGAGATAAGGGCAAACTCTATACAAAACCCATTGTTACTCTATCCCACTTCCACTCAGGAATCATAATAGGCTGTAATAAACCTAACGGCACTTGATGCTCAGCTTTGACTACCTGACAAATCAAACATTTCGAAAAAAATTTTAAGATATCTCGTTTCATGCCGTGCCACCAATAAAGCTATTTCAAATTTTTTATATTTTCGTGCTTCCCAGATGTACTGATAAACAACTACTATGTGCTTCATTTAGAATCTTCCGAATGAGCTCAGAATTTCTTGGTACATATATTCTATCATGAAACATTAAACAATCATTGGGCCCTATTTGAAACTCTGAATCAGAAGTCAACTCACACTGAGCTCGTTTTGCTTGCAATTCATTATCAAATTTTTAAGCCTCACAAATCTGTTGTAGAAATAACGGTCTCGCTTTCAACTCGGGTACTATCGAACCATCGTTAGTCAAAACTAATTGTACGTTCAAAGTACATAAAGTAAATAATGACTTTCGACTCAAAGCATCAGCAACTACGTTCGCTTTCCCCAGATGATAGTCAATCACTAATTCATAGTCTTTTAATAATTCTAACTATCTCCGCTGTCACAAATTCAAATCTTTCCAAATCATTAGCTATTTCAAGCTTTTGTGGTAGGTATAAATATGGAATTTCTCACCAAACAAGTAACGACGCCAAATTTTCAATACGAACACTGTCGTGGCTAACTCTAGATTGTGCGTCGGATAATTCTTTTCGTGCAGCTTGAACTGTCTCGAGGCATAAGCTACAACTTTTCCTTCCTGCATCAAAACACAACCCAGGCCATTTAACAATGCATCACTAAAAACTACAAATTCTTTACTCAACTCAGGCTAAACTAATACTGGTGCCTATGTCAATAATGCTTTCAACTGTTCAAAACTCTGCTGACACTTTTCTGACCACTTAAATTTAACATCTTTTTGAAGCAATTGTGTCATCGGAGTTACAATCATCGAGAAGCCTTTCACAGATCGTCTATAATAGCCAACTAGTCCCAAAAGACTATGGACTTCAGATACATTTCTCGGAGGCTTCCAATCTATAATCGCAAAAATTTTACTCCAGTCAACTTAGATACCCGCGGCTGAAATTATATGTCCCAGAAAACCACCCTCTCATAGCCAAAACTCACATTTGTTGAATTTATCTCTCAAAGTTTGTAACACGATTCTAAAATGTTTGGCATGTTCAGATTCATCACGAGAGTAAATCAAAATATCATCAATAAACACAACTATGAATCAGTCTAAGTACGGCATGAAAATTTGGTTCATCAAGTCCATAAAAATAGCAGGTGCATTTATTACTCCGAAAGGCATAATAAGAAATTCGTAGTGTCCGTATGTTGTTTATCTGAGTCTTTAACCCGCAACTTGTAATAACCCAATCTCAAATCAATTTTCAAGAACACTGTTGCCCCTTTTAACTGATCAAACAAATCATTTATTCGTGGCAAAGGGTATTTATTCTTGATCGTCACTTTGTTGAGTTGTCGGTAGTCTATACACATTCTCATTGTGGCATCTTTCTTTTTTACAAATAACACCTGTAACAACCCTTATCCGTGTCTGACACTGTGACAGGATACGAGGCATTACTAACTTATTCATTAGCGTACAAACTTTACTGAGTCGTAAAAATTGGAACAAATTAAAAGCCTTTCAAAATTTCACCTTTACAACTCTAATGTGGGTCTACAAGGCCCAAAATATACTTAGAAACTAATTCAGGATCAATTCGGATCTCTTAAAGAGCATTGGAAATTTTCACTAAAGATAGGGGTACACGCCCGTGTAGGAGATGACACGCTTGTGTGATTGGCTTGACATGGCCGTGTTGGTGACCCGTGTGGCTCACACGGCTTGATGTTTATCGGGACACGCTCGTGTCCCTAGCCCGTGCGAAATTTAATTTTTAGTTCAAGGCGCAGTGGTTTTCACACGGTTTGGCACATGCCCATGAGCCTGGCCCATGTCTTCCCACACGGCCTCGACACACCCGTGTCTTGGCCCATGTCTAAAAATTGGGGCATTCTATTTCTGACATCATCATAACCAAAAAGTCACAG